>NW_027668937.1:0-9087 GCF_964194185.1 Rhinolophus hipposideros | reverse complement strand
GGTGTCGAGGTAAACCTCCGAGTAGGCCAAGGGCCAGGAGTGGGAGCTGTGGCTAGGGGTAGGGGTGGGGGTGGGCCTATGGGTAGGGGAGCTGTAGGGCCAGGGGTAGTGGTAGGACCAGAGGTAGTGCTAGGCGTAGGCCTAGGGCGAGGGGTAGTGCTCGGGGTAGGGTTAGTTGAAGGGCTAGTGGTTGGCAGAGGCCCACGGGCAGTGTTAGGGTTAGGGCTCATGTTAAGCCTAGGACTAGTGGTAGTGGTAGGGGTTGGTCGAGGGCTAGGAGTAGGTGTCACGAAATGGCTCCGGGTAGTCCTAGGACTCGGAACAGGTGTAGGGCTGTATTAGGGTGTGTTAAGGATGGGTCCAGGGTGATTTCGTAGGACACGGGTTACACCTCTGGCTAACGGTAGGGCAAGGTGTACTGGTCGGTGACGGGCTAGTGCTAGGCTTCGGACTAGAGTGAGCACTGGGCGTTGGTCTAGGGCCCGAGGTAGGGCTAGTGGGAGCGGTAGGCGTAGCGCTGTGGTAGGCAAAGGGCAAGGGGTGTGTTTCGGGGTAAACCTCGGAGTAGGCCTAGGACCAGGAGTTGGAGCTGTGGCTAGCGGTAGGGATGGGGGTGGGCCTATGGGTAGGGGGAGCTGTAGGGACAGGGGTAGGGGTAGGACCAGAGGTAGTGCTAGGCGTAGGCCTAGGGCGAGGGGTAGTGCTCGAGGTAACCTAACCCTAACCCTAACTCTAACACTAACCCTAACCCTAACCCTAACCCTAACACCAACCCTAACCCTAACCCTAACCCTAAACCTAACCCTATTCCTAACACCAACCCTAACCCTAACCCTAACCCTAACCCTAACACCAACCCTAACCCTAACCCGAACGCTAACCCTAACCCTAACCGTAACCCTAACACCAACCCTAACCCTAACCCTAACCCTAACCATAACACCAACCCTAACCCTAACCCTAACCCTAACCCTAACCCTATACCTAACACCAACCCTAATCCTAACACCAACCCTAACCCTAACCCTAACCCTATACCTAACACCAACCCTAACCCTAACCCTAACCCTAACCCTAACACCAACCCTAACCCTAACCCTAACCCAAACTGTAACCCTAACCCTATACCTAACACCAACCCTAACCCTAACCCTATCACTAACCCTAAACCCTAACCCTAACCCTTACCCTAACCCTAACAAGGGCAATGTGTACTAGTCAGCGACGGGCAAGTTCTAGGCCTCGGACTAGAGGGAGCCGTGTGCGTTGGTCTAGGGCCCGAGCTAGGGCTAGTGGGAGCGGTAGGCGTAGCGCTGGGGTAGGCATAGGGCAAGGGGTGGGTGTCGAGGTAAATCTCAGAGTAGGCCTAGGGCCAGGAATGGGAGTTGTGGCTAGGGGTAGGGGTGGGAGTGGGCCTATGGGTATGGGGAGCTGTAGGGCCAGGGGTAGTGGTAGGACCAGAGGTAGTGCTAGGCGTAGGCCTAGGGCGAGGGGTAGTGCTCGGGGTAGGGTTAGTTGAAGGGCTAGTGTTTGGCAGAGGCCCACGGGCAGTGTTAGGGTTAGGGCTCATGTTAAGCCTAGGACTAGTGGTAGTGGTAGGGGTTGGCGGAGGGCTAGGAGTAGGTGTCACGAAATGGCTCCGGGTAATCCTAGGACTCGGAACAGGTGTAGGGCTGTATTAGGGTGTGGTAAGGGTGGGTCCAGGGTGATTTCGTAGGACACGGGTTACTGCTCTGGCTAACGGTAGGGCAAGGTGTACTGGTCGGCCTCGGGCAAGTGGTAAGCCTCTGACTAAAGAGAGCACTGGGCGTTGGTCTAGGGCCCGAGCTAGGGCTAGTGGGAGCGGTAGGCGTAGCGCTGGGATAGGCATAGGGCAAGGGGTGGGTGTAGGGGTAAACCTCGGAGTAGGCTTTGGGCCAAAGGTTGGAGTTGTGGCTAGGGGTAGGGATGGGGGTGGGCCTATTAGTAGGAAGAGCTGTAGGGCCAGGGGTAGGGGTAGGACCAGGGGTAGTGCTAGGCGTAAGCCTAGGGCGAGGGGTAGTGCTCGGGGTCGGGTTAGGTGAAGGGCTAGTGGTTGGCAGAGTCCCACGGACAGTGTTAGGGTTAGGGCTCATGTTAGGCCTAGGACTAGTGGTACTGGTAGAGGATAGCCGAGGGCTAGGGGTAGGTGTCACGGGAGGGCTCCGGGTAGTCCTAGGACTCCGAACGGATGTGGGGCATGATTAGGGTGTGGCTAATGGTGGGTCCAGGGTGATTTCGTACGACAAGGGTTAGTGATCTGGCTTTCGATAGGGCAGGGTGTATTGGTCGGTGACGGGCAAGTGCTAGGCTTCGGACTAGAGTGAGCACTGGGCGTTGCTCTAGAGCCCGAGGTAGGGCTAGTTGGGGCGGTAGGCATAGCGCTGTGGTAGGCAAAGGGCAAGGGGTGGGTGTCGGGGTAACCTCGGAGTAGGCCTAGGACCAGGAGTGGGAGCTGTGTCTAGGCATAGGGATGGGGGTGGGCCTATGGGTAGGGGGAGCTGTAGGGCCAGGGGTAGGGGTAGGACCAGAGGTAGTGCCAGGCGTAAGCCTAGGGCGAGGGGTAGTGCTCGGGGTGACCTAACCCTAACCCTAACCCTAACCCTAACTCTCACCCTAACCCTAACACCAACCCTAACCCTAACCCTAACCCTAACCCTAAACCTAACACTAACCCTAACCCTAACCCTAACCCTAACCCTAAACCTAACACCAACCCTAAACCCTAACCCTAACCCTAAACCCTAATCCTAACTCTAACCCTAACCCTAACCCTAATTCTAACCCTAACAAGGGCAAAGTGTACTGGTCAGCGACGGGCAAGTTCTAGGCCTCGGACTAGAGGGAGCCATGGGCGTTGGTCTAGGGCCCGAGCTATGGCTAGTGGGAGCGGTAGGCGTAGCGCTGGGGTAGGCATAGGGCAAGGGGTTGTGGTGTCGAGGTAAACCTCGGAGTAGGCCTAGGGCCAGGAGTGGGAGCTGTGGCTAGGGGTAAAGATGGGGGTGGGCCTATAAGTAAGGGGAGCTGTAGGGCCACGTGTAGGGGTAGGACCAGAGGTAGTGCTACGCGTAAGCCTAGGGCGAGGGGTAGTGCTCGGGGTAGGGTAGGTGGAGGGCTATTGGTTGGCAGAGGCCCAAGGGCAATGTTAGGGTTAGGGCTCATGTTAGGCCTAGGACTAGTGGTAGTGGTAGGGGATGGGCGAGGGCTAGGGGTAACTGTCACGGGAGGGCTCCGGGTAGTCCTACGACTCCGAACGGATGTAGGGCTGGATTAGGGTGTGGCTAATGGTGGGTCCAGGGTGATTTCGTAGGACACGGGTTAGTGCTCTGGCTATCAGTAGGGCAAGGTGTACTGGTTGGCGACGGGCAAGTGCTAGGCTTCAGACTATAGTGAGCACTGGGCGTTGGTCTAGGGTCCGAGGTAGGGCTAGTGGGAGCAGTAGGAGTAGCACTGGGGTAGGCAAAAAGCAAGGGGTGGGTGTCGGGGTAAACCTCGGAGTAGGCCTAGGACCAGGAGTGGGAGCTGTGGGTAGGGGTAGGGATGGGGGTGGGCCTATGGGTAGGGGGAGCTGTAGGGACAGGGGTAGGGGTAGGACCAGAGGTAGTGCTAGGCGTAGGCCTAGTGCGAGGGGTAGTGCTCGGGGTAACCTAACCCTAACCCTAACACCAAACCTAACCCAAACCCTAACCCTAACCCTAACCCTAACACCAACCCTAACCCTAACCCTAACCCTAACCCTAACCCTATACCTAACACCAATCCTAACCCTAACCCTAACCCTAACGCTAACACCAACCCTAACCCTAACCCTAACCCTAACCCTACACAAACACTAACCCTAACCCTAACCCTAACCCTAACACCAACCCTAACCCTAATCCTAACCCTAACACTAACCCTAACACCAACCCTAACCCTAACCCTAACACCAACCTTAACCCTAACCCTAACCCTAACCCTATACCTAACACCAACCCTAACCCTAACCCTAACCCTAACCCTAACACCAACCCTAACCCTAACCCTAACCCTAACCATAACGCCAACCCTAACCCTAATCCTAACACTAACCCTAACCCTAACCCTAACACCAACCCTAACCCTAACCCTAACCCTAACCCTAACACCAACCCTAACCCTAATCCTAACCCTAACCCTAACCCTAACCCTAACACCAACCCTAACCTTAACCCTAACCCTAACCCTAACCCTAAACCTAACACCAAACCTAACCCTAACCCTAACCCTAACCCTAACACCAACCCTAACCCTAACCCTAACCCTAACAAGGGCAAGGTGTAGTGGTCAGCGACGGGCAAGTTCTAGGCCTCGGACTAGAGGGAGCCATGGGCGTTGGTCTAGGGCCCGAGCTAGGGCTAGTAAGAGCGGTAGGCGTAGCGCTGGGGTAGGCATAGGGCAAGGGGCGGGTGTCGAGGTAAACCTCGGAGTAGGCCTAGGGCCAGGAGTGGGAGCTGTGGCTAGGGGTATGGGTGGGGGTGTGCCTATGGGTAGGGGGAGCTGTTGGGCCAGGGGTAGTGGTAGGACCAGAGGTAGTGCTAGGCGTAGGCCTAGGGCGAGGGGTAGTGCTCGGGGTAGGGTTAGTTGAAGGGCTAGTGTTTGGCAGAGGCCGACGGGCAGTGTTAGGGTTAGGGCTCATGTTAAGCCTAGGACTAATGGTAGTGGTAGGGGTTGGCCAAGGGCTAGGGGTAGGTGTCACGAAATGGCTCCGGGTAGTCCTAGGACTCGGAACAGGTGTAGGGCTGTATTAGGGTGTGGTAAGGGTGGGTCCAGGGTGATTTCGTAGGACACGGGTTACTGCTCTGGCTAACGGTAGGGCAAGGTGTACTGGTCGGCCTCGGGCAAGTGGTAGGCCTCTGACTAGAGAGAGCACTGGGCGTTGGTCTAGGGCCCGAGCTAGGGCTAGTGGGAGCGGTAGGCGTAGCGCTGGGATAGGCATAGGGCAAGGGGTGGGTGTCGGGGTAAACCTCGGAGTAGGCTTTGGGCCAAAGGTTGGAGTTGTGGCTAGGGGTAGGGATGGGGGTGGGCCTATTAGTAGGAAGAGCTGTAGGGCCAGGGGTAGGGGTAGGACCAGGGGTAGTGCTAGGCGTAAGCCTAGGGCGAGGGGTAGTGCTCGCGGTGACCTAACCCTAAACCTAACCCTAACCCTAACCCTCACCCTAACCCTAACACCAACCCTAACCCTAACCCTAACCCTAACCCTAACCCTAAACCTAACACTAACCCTAACCCTAACCCTAACCCTAAACCTAACACCAACCCTAAACCCTAACCCTAACCCTAAACCCTAATCCTAACTCTAACCCTAACCCTAACCCTAATTCTAACCCTAACAAGGGCAAAGTGTGCTGGTCAGCGACGGGCAAGTTCTAGGCCTCGGACTAGCGGGAGCCATGGGCGTTGGTCTAGGTCCCGAGCTATGGCTAGTGGGAGCGGTAGGCGTAGCGCTGGGGTAGGCATAGGGCAAGGGGTTGTGGTGTCGAGGTAAACCTCGGAGTATGCCTAGGGCCAGGAGTGGGAGCTGTGGCTAGGGGTAAAGATGGGGGTGGGCCTATAAGTAGGGGGAGCTGTAGGGCCACGTGTAGGGGTAGGACCAGAGGTAGTGCTACGCGTAAGCCTAGGGCGAGGGGTAGTGCTCGGGGTAGGGTAGGTGGAGGGCTATTGGTTGGCAGAGGCCCAAGGGCAATGTTAGGGTTAGGGCTCATGTTAGGCCTAGGACTAGTGGTAGTGGTAGGGGATGGGCGAGGGCTAGGGGTAACTGTCACGGGAGGGCTCCGGGTAGTCCTAGGACTCCGAACGGATGTAGGGCTGGATTAGGGTGTGGCTAATGGTGGGTCCAGGGTGATTTCGTAGGACACGGGTTAGTGCTCTGGCTATCGGTAGGGCAAGGTGTACTGGTTGGCGAAGGGCAAGTGCTAGGCTTCAGACTATAGTGAGCACTGGGCGTTGGTCTAGGGTCCGAGGTAGGGCTAGTGGGAGCGGTAGGAGTAGCACTGGGGTAGGCAAAAAGCAAGGGGTGGGTGTCGGGGTAAACCTCGGAGTAGGCCTAGGACCAGGAGTGGGAACTGTGGGTAGGGGTAGGGATGGGGGTGGGCCTATGGGTAGGGGGAGCTGTAGGGACAGGGGTAGGGGTAGGACCAGAGGTAGTGCTAGGCGTAGGCCTAGTGCGAGGGGTAGTGCTCGGGGTAACCTAACCCTAACCCTAACACCAAACCTAACCCAAACCCTAACCCTAACCCTAACCCTAACACCAACCCTAACCCTAACCCTAACCCTAACCCTAACCCTATACCTAACACCAACCCTAACCCTAACCCTAACCCTTACCCTAACACACACCCTAACCCTAACCCTAAGCCTAAACCCTAATCCTAACTCTAACCCTAACCCTAACCCTAATTCTAACCCTAACAAGGGCAAAGTGTACTGGTCAGCAACGGGCAAGTTCTAGGCCTCGGACTAGAGGGAGCCATGGGCGTTGGTCTAGGGCCCGAGATATGGCTAGTGGGAGCGGTAGGCGTAGCGCTGGGGTAGGCATAGGGCAAGGGGTGGGTGTCGAGGTAAACCTCGGAGTAGTCCTAGGGCCAGGAGTGGGAGCTGTGGCTAGGGGTAAAGATGGGGTAGGGCCTATAAGTAGGGGAAGCTGTAGGGCCACGTGTAGGGGTAGGACCAGAGGTAGTGCAACGCGTAAGCCTAGGGCGAGGGGTAGTGCTCGGGGTAGGGTAGGTGAAGGGCTATTGGTTGGCAGAGGCCCAAGGGCAATGTTAGGGTTAGGGCTCATGTTAGGCCTAGGAATAGTGGTAGTGGTAGGGGATGGGCGAGGGCTAGAGGTAACTGTCACGGGAGGGCTCCGGGTAGTCCTAGGACTCCGAACGGATGTGGGGCATGATTAGGGTGTGGCTAATGGTGGGTCCAGGGTGATTTCGTAGGACAAGGGTTAGTGATCTGGCTTTCGGTAGGGCAGGGTGTATTGGTCGGTGACGGGCAAGTGCTAGGCTTCGGACTAGAGTGAGCACTGGGTGTTGGTCTAGGGCCAGAGGTAGGGCTAGTGGGAGCGGTAGGCGTAGCGCTGTGGTAGGCAAAGGGCAAGAGGTGGGTGTCAAGGTAAACCTCGGAGTAGGCCTAGGACCAGGAGTGGGAGATGTGGCTAGGGGTAGGGATGGGGGTGGGCCTATGGGTAGGGGGAGCTGTAGGGCCAGGTGTAGGGGTAGGACCAGAGGTAGTGCCAGGCGTACGCCTAGGGCGAGGGGTAGTGCTCGGGGTGACCTAACCCTAACCCTAACCCTAACCCTAACCGTAACCCTAACACCAATCCTAACCCTAATCCTAACCCTAACCATAACACCAACCCTAACCCTAACACCAACCCTAACCCTAATCCTAACCCTAAACCTAACACCAACCCTAACCCAAACCCTAACTTTAACCCTAACCCTAACACCAACCCTAACCCTAACCCTAACCCTAACCCTATACCTAACACCAACCCTAACCCTAACCCTAACCCTAACCCTAACACACACCCTAACCCTAACCCTAAGCCTAACCCTAACCCTAACACCAACCCTAACTCTAACCCTAACCCTAACACTAACACCAACCCTAACCCAAATCCTAACCTTAACCCTAACCCTAACCCTAACAACAACCCTAACCCTAACCCTAACACCAACCCTAACTCTAACCCTAACCCTAACCCTAACACCAACCCTAACCCTAACCCTAACACCAACCCTAACTCTAACCCTAACCCTAACCCTAACACTAACACTAACCCTAACCCTAACCCTAACACCAACCGTAACCCTAACCCTAACCCTAACCCTAACCCTAACCCTATACCTAACACCAACCCTAACCCTAACCCTAACACCAACCCTAACTCTAACCCTAACCCTAACCCTAACACCAACCCTAACCCTAATCCTAACCCTAACCCTAACCCTAACCCTAACCCTAAACCTAACACCAACCCTAACCCTAACCCTAACCCTAACCCTAACCCTAACCCTAACCCTAACACCAACCCTAACCCTAACCCTAACCCTAACCCTAACCCTAACCCTAAACCTAACACCAACCCTAACCCTAACCCTAACCCTAATCCTAACCCTAAACCTAAACCTAACCCTAACCCTAACCCTAACCCTAACCCTAACCCTAACACCAACCCTAACCCTAACCCTAACACCAACCCTAACTCTAACCCTAACCCTAACCCTAACACCAACCCTAACCCTAATCCTAACCCTAACCCTAACCCTAACTCTAACACCAACCCTAACCCTAACCCTAACACCAACCCTAACTCTAACCCTAACCCTAACCCTAACACCAACCTTAACCCTAATCCTAACCCTAACCCTAAACCTAACACCAACCATAACCCTAACCCTAATCCTTACCCTAACACCAACCCTAACCCTAATCCTAACCCTAACCCTAACCCTAACACTAACCCTAACCCTAACCCTAACCCTAACACCAACCGTAACCCTAACCCTAACCCTAACCCTAACCCTATACCTAACACCAACCCTAACCCTAAACCTAACACCAACCCTAACTCTAACCCTAACCCTAACCCTAACACCAACCCTAACCCTAATCCTAACCCTAACCCTAACCCTAACCCTAACCCTAAACCTAACACCAACCCTAACCCTAACCCTAACCCTAACCCTAACCCTAACCCTAACACCAACCCTAAACCTAACCCTAACCCTAACCCTAAACCTAACACCAACCCTAACCCTAACCCTAACCCTAACACCAACCCTAACCCTAACCCTAACCCTGACCCTAACACTAAACCTAACACCAACCCTAACCCTAAACCTAACCCTAACCCTAACACCAAACCTAACCCTAACCCTAACTTTAAACCCTAATCCTAATCCTAACCCTAACCCTAACCCTAACACCAACCCTAACCCTAACCCTAACCCTAACCCTAACACCAACCCTAAACCTAACCCTAACCCTATACCTAACACCAACCCTAACCCTAACCCTAAACCTAACCCTAACACCAACGCTAACCCTAATCCT
>NW_027668938.1:0-33349 GCF_964194185.1 Rhinolophus hipposideros | reverse complement strand
GTCCTAGGACTTGAAACAGGTGTAGGGCTGGATGCGGGTGTGGCTAAGTGTGGGTCCAGGGTGATTCCGTAGGACACGGGTTAGTGCTCTGGCTAACGGTAGGGCAAGGTGTACTGGTCGGTGACGGGCAAGTGCTAGGACTCGGACTAGAGTGAGCACTGGGCGTTGGTCTAGGGCCGAGCTAGAACTAGTGGGATCTGTAGGTGTAGCGCTGGGGTAGGCATAGGGCAAGAGGTGGGTGTTGGGGTAAACCTAGGAGTAGCCCTAGGGCCAGGAGTTGGAGCTGTAGCTAGGGGTAGGGATGGAGGTGGGCCTATGGTTAGTTGTAGCTGTAGGGCCAGGGTAGGGGTAGGACTAGAGGTAGTGCTAGGCGTAGGCCTAGGGCGAGGGGTGGTGTTCGGGGTAGGATTAGGTGAAGGGCTAGTGGTTGGCAGAGGCACACGGGCAGTGTTAGGGTTAGGGCTCATGTTAGGCCTAGGATTAGTGGTAGTGGTAGGGGTTGGCCGAAGGTTAGGGGTAGGTGTCACGGGAAAACTCCGGTTAGTCCTAGGACTCGGAACAGGTGTAGGGCTGGATTCGGGTGTGGCTAAGTGTGGGTCCAGGGTGATTCCGTAGGACACGGGTTAGTGTTCTGGCTAACGGTAGGGCAAGGTGTACTGGTCGGCGACGGTCAAGTGCTAGGCCTCGGACTAGAGTGAGCACTGGGCGTTGGTCTAGAGCCCGAGCTAGGGATAGTGGGAGCGGTAGGCGTAGCGCTGGGGTAGGCATAGGGCAAGAGGTGGGTGTCGGGGTAAACCTAGGAGTAAGCCTAAGGACAGGAGTTGGAGCTGTGGCTAGGGGTAGGGATGGGGTTGGGCCAATGGGTAGGGGTAGCTGTAGGGCCAGGGGTAGGGGTAGGACTAGAGGAGGTGCTAGGCGTAGGCCTAGGACGATGGGGAGTGCATGGGGTAGGGTTAGGTGAAGGGCTAGTGGTTGGCAGAGGCCCTCGGGCAGTGTTAGTGTTAGGACTCATGTTAGGCCTAGGATTAGTGGTAGTGGTAGGGGTTGGCCTAGGGCTAGGGGTAGGTGTTAAGGGAGGGCTCCGTTTAGTCCTAGGACTCCGAACAGGTGTAGGGCTAGATTCGGGTGTGGCTAAGGGTGGGTCCAGGATGATTCCGTAGGACACGGGTTACTGCTCTGGCTAACGGTAGGGCAAGGTATACTGGTCGGCAACGGGCAAGTGCTTGGCCTCGGACTAGAGTGAGCACTGGGCGTTTGTCTAGGTCCCGAGCTAGGGCTAGTGGGAGCGGTAGGCGTAGCGCTGAGGTAGGCATAGGGCAAGAGGTGGGTGTCGGGGTAAACCTAGGAGTAGGCCTAGGGCCAGGAGTTGGAGCTGTGGCTAGGGGTAGGGATCGGGGTGGGCCTATGGGTAGCGGTAGCTGTAGGGCCAGGCGTAGGGGTAGGACTAGAGGTAGTGCTAGGCGTAGGCCTAGGGCGAGGGGTAGTGCTCGGGGTAGGATTAGGAGAAGGCTAGTGGTTGGCAGAGGCACACGGGCAGTGTTAGGGTTAGGGCTCATGTTAGGCCTAGTATTAGTGGTAGTGGTAGGGGTTGGCCGAGGGCTAGGGGTAGGTGTCATGGGAAAACTCCGGTTAGTCCTAGGACTCGGAACAGGTGTAGGGCTGGTTTCGGGTGTGGCTAAGGGTAGGTCCAGGGTGATTTGGTGGAACACAGGTTAGTGTTCTGGCTAACGGTAGTGCAAGGTTTTCTGGTCGGGGATGGGCAACTGCCAGGCTTCGGACTAGAATGAGCACTGGGCGTTGGTCTAGGGCCGAGCTAGAACTAGTGGGAGCGGTAGGTGTAGCGCTGGGGTTGGCATAGGGCAAGAGGTGGGTGTCGGGGTAAACCTAGGAGTAGGCCTAGGGCCAGGAGTTGGAGCTGTGGCTAGGGGTAGGGATGGGGGTGGGCCTATGGTTAGTTGTAGCTGTAGGGCCAGGGGTAGGGGTAGGACTAGAGGTAGTGCTAGGCGTAGGCCTAGGGCGAGGGGGAGTGCTCGGGGTAGGGTTAGGTGAAGGGCTAGTGGTTGGCAGAGGCCCACGGGCAGTGTTATTGTTAGGGCTCATGTTAGGCCTAGGATTAGTGGTAGTGGTAGGGGTTGGCCGAGGGCTAGTGGTAGGTGTCACGGGAGGGCTCCGTTTAGTCCTAGGACTCGGAACAGGTGTAGGGCTGGATGCGGGTGTGGCTAAGTTTGGGTCCAGGGTGATTCCGTAGGACACGGGTTAGTGCTATGGCTAACGGTAGGGCAAAGTGTACTGGTCGGCGACGGTCAAGTGCTAGGCCTCGGACTAGAGTGAACACTGGGCGTTGGTCTAGAGCCCGAGCTAGGGCTAGTGGGAGCGGTAGGCGTAGCGCTGTGGCAGGCATAGGGCAAGAGGTAGGTTTCGGGTAAACCTAGGAGTAGGCCTAGGGCCAGGAGTTGGAGCTGTGGCTAGGGGTAGGGATGGGGGTGGGCCTATGGGTAGGGGTAGTTGTAGGGCCAGGGTAGGGGTAGGACTAGAGGTAGTGCTAGGCGTAGGCCTAGGGCGAGGGGTGGTGCTCGGGGTAGGATTAGGTGAAGGGCTAGTGGTTGGCAGAGGCACACGGGCAGTGTTAGGGTTAGGGCTCATGTTAGGCCTAGGATTAGTGGTAGTGGTAGGGGTTGGCCGAAGGTTAGGGGTAGGTGTCACGGGAAAACTCCGGTTAGTCCTAGGACTCGGAACAGGTGTAGGGCTGGATTCGGGTGTGGCTAAGTGTGGGTCCAGGGTGATTCCGTAGGACACGGGTTAGTGTTCTGGCTAACGGTAGGGCAAGGTGTACTAATCGGCGACGGTCAAGTGCTAGGCCTCGTACTAGAGTGAGCAGTGGGCGTTGGTCTAGAGCCCGAGCTAGGGCTAGTGGGAGCGGTAGGCGTAGCGCTGGGGTAGGCATAGGGCAAGAGGTGGGTGTCGGGGTAAACCTAGGAGTAAGCCTAAGGACAGGAGTTGGAGCTGTGGCTAGGGGTAGGGATGGGGTTGGGCCAATGGGTAGGGGTAGCTGTAGGGCCAGGGGTAGGGGTAGGACTAGAGGAAGTGCTAGGCGTAGGCCTAGGGCGATCGGGAATGCATGGGGTAGGGTTAGGTGAAGGGCTAGTGGTTGGCAGAGGCCCACGGGCAGTGTTAGTGTTAGGACTCATGTTAGGCCTAGGATTAGTGGTAGTGGTAGGGGTTGGCCTAGGGCTAGGGGTAGGTGTCAAGGGAGGGCTCCGTTTAGTCCTAGGACTCTGAACAGGTGTAGGGCTGGATTCGGGTGTGGCTAAGGGTGGGTCCAGGATGATTCCGTAGGACACGGGTTAGTGCTCTGGCTAACGGTAGGGCAAGGTGTACTGGTCGGCAACGGGCAAGTGCTTGGCCTCGGACTAGAGTGAGCAGTGGGCGTTTGTCTAGGTCCCGAGCTAGGGCTAGTGGGAGCGGTAGGCGTAGCGCTGAGGTAGGCATAGGGCAAGAGGTGGGTGTCGGGGTAAACCTAGGAGTAGGCCTAGGGCCAGGAGTTGGAGCTGTGGCTAGGGGTAGGGATCGGGGTGGGCCTATGGGTAGCGGTAGCTGTAGGGCCAGGGGTAGGGGTAGGACTAGAGGTAGTGCTAGGCGTAGGCCTAGGGCGAGGGGTAGTGCTCGGGGTAGGATTAGGTGAAGGGCTAGTGGTTGGCAGAGTCACACGGGCCGTGTTAGGGTTAGGGCTCATGTTAGGCCTAGGATTAGTGGTAGTGGTAGGGGTTGGCCGAGGGTTACGGGTAGGTGTCACGGGAGGGCTCCGTTTAGTCCTAGGACTCAGAAAAGGTGTAGGGCTTGATTGGGGTGTGGCTAAGCGTGGGTACAGGGTGATTCCGTAGGACACGGGTTAGTGCTATGGCTAACGGTAGGGCAAAGTGTACTGGTCGGCGACGGTCAAGTGCTACGCCTCGGACTAGAGTGAGCACTGGGCGTTGGTCTAGGGCCGAGCTAGAACTAGTGGGATCTGTAGGTGTAGCGCTGGGGTAGGCATAGGGCAAGAGGTGGATGTTGGGGTAAACCTAGGAGTAGCCCTAGGGCCAGGAGTTGGAGCTGTGGCTAGGGGTAGGGATGGGGTTGGGCCTATGGTTAGTTGTAGCTGTAGGGCCAGGGGTAGGGGTAGGACTAGAGGTAGTGCTAGGCGTAGGCCTAGGGCGAGGGGGAGTGCTCGGGGTAGGGTTAGGTGAAGGGCTAGTGGTTGGCAGAGGCCCACGGGCAGTGTTAGTGTTAGGGCTCATGTTAGGCCTAGAATTAGTGGTAGTGATAGGGGTTGGCCGAGGGCTAGGGGCAGGTGTCACGTAGGGCTTTGGTTCGTCCTAGGACTTGAAACAGGTGTAGGGCTGGATGCGGGTGTGCCTAAGGTTGGGTCCAGGGTGAATCCGTAGGACACGGGTTAGTACTCTGGCTAACGGTAGGGCAAGGTGTACTGGTCAGTGACTGGCAAGTGCTAGGCCTCGGACTAGAATGAGCACCTGGCGTTGGTCTAGGGCCCGAGCTAGGGCTAGTGGGAGCGGTAGGTGTAGCGCTGGGGTAGGCATAGGGCAAGAGGTGGGTGTCGGGGTAAACCTAGGAGTAGTCCTTGGGCCAGGAGTTGGTCTGTGGCTAGGGGTAGTGATGGGGGTGGGCCTATGGTTAGGGGTAGCTGTAGGGCCAGGTGTAGGGGTAGGACCAGAGGTAGTGCTAGGCGTAGCCCTAGGGCGAGGGGGAGTGCTCGGGGTAGGGTTAGGTGAAGTGCGAGTGGTTGGCAGAGGCCCACGGGCAGTGTTAGTATTAGGGCTCATGTTAGGCCTAGGATTTGTGGTAGTGGTAGGGGTTGGCCGAGGGCTAGGGGCAGGTGTCACGGGAGAGCTCCGGTTAGTCCTAGGACTTGAAACAGGTGTAGGCTTGGATTCGGGTGTGGCTAATTGTGGGTCCAGGATGATTCCGTAGGACACGGGTTAGTCGTCTGGCTAACGGTAGGGCAAGGTGTACTGGTCGGTGACGGGCAAGTGCTAGGCCTCGGACTAGAGTGAGCACCTGGCGTTGGTCTAGGGCCCGAGCTAGGGCTAGTGGGAGCGGTAGGTGTAGCGCTGGGGTAGGCATAGGGCAAGAGGTGGGTGTCAGGGTAAACCTAGGAGTAGTCCTAGGGCCAGGAGTTGGAGCTGTGGCTAGGGGTAGTGATGGGGGTGGGCCTATGGTTAATTGTAGCTGTAGGGCCAGGGGTAGGGGTAGGACTAGA
The DNA here is from genome assembly GCF_964194185.1 of Rhinolophus hipposideros. Classification (NCBI taxonomy): domain Eukaryota; kingdom Metazoa; phylum Chordata; class Mammalia; order Chiroptera; family Rhinolophidae; genus Rhinolophus; species Rhinolophus hipposideros. Next base: position 28,092 of record NW_027668938.1, on the reverse strand, counting down.
GGTAGTGCTAGGCGTAGGCCTAGGGCGAGGGGGAGTGCTCGGGGTAGGGTTAGTTGAAGGGCTAGTGGTTGGCAGAGGCCCACGGGCAGTGTTAGTGTTAGGGTTCATGTTAGGCCTAGGATTAGTGGTAGTGGTAGGGGTTGGCCGAGGGTTAGGGTTAGGTGTCACGGGAAAACTCCGGTTAGTCCTAGGACTCGGAACAGGTATAGGGCTGGTTTCGGATGTGGCTAAGGGTAGGTCCAGGGTGATTTGGTGGGACACAGGTTAGTGTTCTGGCTAACGGTAGGGCAAGGTGTTCTGGTCGGGGATGGGCAAATGCTAGGCTTCGGACTAGAATGAGCACTGGGCGTTGGTCTAGGGCCGAGCTAGAACTAGTGGGAGCGGTAGATGTAGCGCTGGGGTAGGCATAGGGCAAGAGGTGGATGTCGGGGTAAACCTAGGAGTAGGCCTAGGGCCAGGAGTTGGAGCTGTGGCTAGGGGTAGGGATGGGGGTGGGCCTATGGTTACTTGTAGCTGTAGGGCCAGGGGTGGGATAGGACTAGAGGTAGTGCTAGGCGTAGGCCTAGGGCGAGGGGGAGTGTTCGGGGTAGGGTTAGGTGAAGGGCTAGTGGTTGGCAGAGGCCCACGAGCAGTGTTAGTGTTAGGGCTCACGTTAGGCCTAGGATTAGTGGTAGTGGTAGGGGTTGGCCGAGGACTAGGGGCAGGTGTCACGGGAGAGCTCCGGTTAGTCCTAGGACTTGAAACAGGTGTAGGCTTGGATTCGGGTGTGGCTAATTGTGGGTCCAGGGTGATTCCGTAGGACACGGGTTAGTCGTCTGGCTAACGGTAGGGCAAGGTGTACTGGTCGGTGACGGGCAAGTGCTAGGCCTCGGACTAGAGTGAGCACCTGGCGTTGTTCTAGGGCCCGAGCTAGGGCTAGTGGGAGCGGTAGGTGTAGCGCTGGGGTAGGCATAGGGCAAGAGGTGGGTGTCAGGGTAAACCTAGGAGTAGTCCTAGGGCCAGGAGTTGGAGCTGTGCCTAGGGGTAGTGATGGGGGTGGGCCTATGGTTAGTTGTAGCTGTAGGGAAAGGGGTAGGTGTAGGACTAGAGGTAGTGCTAGGCGTAGGCCTAGGGCAAGGGGGAGTGCTCGGGGTAGGGTTAGTTGAAGGGCTAGTGGTTGGCAGAGGCCCACGGGCAGTGTTAGTGTTAGGGCTCATGTTAGGCCTAGGATTAGTGGTAGTAGTAGGGGTTGGCCGAGGGTTAGGGGTAGGTGTCACGGGAAAACTCCGGTTAGTCCTAGGACTCGGAACAGGTGTAGGGCTGGTTTAGGATGTGGCTAAGGGTAGGTCCAGGGTGATTTGGTGGGACACAGGTTAGTGTTCTGGCTAACGGTAGGGCAAGGTGTTCTGGTCGGGGATGGGCAAATGCTAGGCTTCGGACTAGAATGAGCACTGGGCGTTGGTCTAGGGCCGAGCTAGAACTAGTGGGAGCGGTAGATGTAGCGCTGGGGTAGGCATAGGGCAAGAGGTGGGTGTCGGGATATACCTAGGAGTAGGCCTAGGGCCAGGAGTTGGAGCTGTGGCTAGGGGTAGGGATGGGGGTGGGCCTATGGTTAGTTGTAGCTGTAGGGCCAGGGGTGGGGTTGGACTAGAGGTAGTGCTAGGCGTAGGCCTAGGGCGAGGGGGAGTGCTCGGGGTAGGGTTAGGTGAAGGGCTAGTGGTTGGCAGAGGCCTACGGGCAGTGTTAGTGTTAGGGCTCATGTTAGGCCTAGAATTAGTGGTAGTGGTAGGGGTTGGCCGAGGGCTAGGGGCAGGTGTCACGGGAGGGCTCCGGTTAGTCCTAGGACTTGAAACAGGTGTAGGGCTGGATGCGGGTGTGGCTAAGTGTGGGTCCAGGGTGATTCCGTAGGACACGGGTTAGTGCTCTGGCTAACGGTAGGGCAAGGTGTACTGGTCGGTGACGGGCAAGTGCTAGGCCTCGGACTAGAGTGAGCACTGGGCGTTGGTCTAGGGCCGAGCTAGAACTAGTGGGATCTGTAGGTGTAGCGCTGGGGTAGGCATAGGGCAAGAGGTGGGTGTTGGGGTAAACCTAGGAGTAGCCCTAGGGCCAGGAGTTGGAGCTGTAGCTAGGGGTAGGGATGGAGGTGGGCCTATGGTTAGGGGTAGCTGTAGGGCCAGGGGTAGGGGTAGGACTAGAGGTAGTGCTAGGCGTAGGCCTAGGGCGAGGGGTGGTGCTCGGGGTAGGATTAGGTGAAGGGCTAGTGGTTGGCAGAGGCACACGGGCAGTGTTAGGGTTAGGGCTCATGTTAGGCCTAGGATTAGTGGTAGTGGTAGGTGTTGGCCGAAGGTTAGGGGTAGGTGTCACGGGAAAACTCCGGTTAGTCGTAGGACTCGGAACAGGTGTAGGGCTGGATTCGGGTGTGGCTAAGTGTGGGTCCAGGGTGATTCCGTAGGACACGGGTTAGTGTTCTGGCTAACGGTAGGGCAAGGTTTACTGGTCGGCGACGGTCAAGTGCTAGGCCTCGGACTAGAGTGAGCACTGGGCTTTGGTCTAGAGCCCGAGCTAGGGCTAGTGGGAGCGGTAGGCGTAGCGCTGGGGTAGGCATAGGGCAAGAGGTGGGTGTCGGGGTAAACCTAGGAGTAAGCCTAAGGCCAGGAGTTGGAGCTGTGGCTAGGGGTAGGGATGGGGTTGGGCCAATGGGTAGGGGTAGCTGTAGGGCCAGGGGTAGGGGTAGGACTAGAGGAAGTGCTAGGCGTAGGCCTAGGGCGATGGGGAGTGCATGGGGTAGGGTTAGGTGAAGGGCTAGTGGTTGGCAGAGGCCCACGGGCAGTGTTAGTGTTAGGACTCATGTTAGGCCTAGGATTAGTGGTAGTGGTAGGGGTTGGCCTAGGGCTAGGGGTAGGTGTCAAGGGAGGGCTCCGTTTAGTCCTAGGACTCCGAACAGGTGTAGGGCTGGATTCGGGTGTGGCTAAGGGTGGGTCCAGGATGATTCCGTAGGACACGGGTTAGTGCTCTGGCTAACGGTAGGGCAAGGTGTACTGGTCGGTGACGGGCAAGTGCTAGGCCTCGGACTAGAGTGAGCACCTGGCGTTGGTCTAGGGCCCGAGCTAGGGCTAGTGGGAGCGGTAGGTGTAGCGCTGGGGTAGGCATAGGGCAAAAGGTGGGTGTCGGGGTAAACCTAGGAGTAGGCCTAGGGCCAGGATTTGGAGCTGTGGCTAGGGGTAGGGATGGGGGTGGGCCTATGGTTAGGGGTAGCTGTAGGGCCAGGTGTAGGGGTAGGACTAGAGGTAGTTCTAGGCGTAGCCCTAGGGCGAGGGGGAGTGCTCGGGGAAGGGTTAGGTGAAGTGCTAGTGGTTGGCAGAGGCCCACGGGCAGTGTTAGTGTTAGGGCTCATGTTAGGCCTAGGATTAGTGGTAGTGGTAGGGGTTGGCCGAGGGCTAGGGGTAGGTGTCACGGGAGGGCTTCGTTTAGTTTTAGGACTCCAAACAGGTGTAGGGCTGGATTCGGGTGTGGCTAAGGTTGGGTCCAGGGTGATTGCATAGGACACGGGTTAGTGCTCTGGCTAACGGTAGGGCAAGGTGTACTGGTCAGCAACGGGCAAGTGTTAGGCCTCGGAGTAGAGTGAGCACTGGGCGTTGGTCTAGGTCCCGAGCTAAAGCTAGTGGGTGCGGTAGGCGTAGCGCTGGGGTAGGCATAGGGCAAGAGGTGGGTGTCGGGGTAAACTTAGGAGTAGGCCTAGGGCCAGGAGTTTGAGCTGTGGCTAGGGGTAGGGATGGGGGTGGGCCTATGGGTAGGGGTAGCTGTAGGGCCAGGCGTAGGGGTAGGACTAGAGGTAGTGCTAGGCGTAGGCCTGGGGCGAGGGGTAGTGCTCGGGGTAGGATTAGGAGAAGGCTAGTGGTTGGCAGAGGCACACGGGCAGTGTTAGGGTTAGGGCTCATGTTAGGCCTAGGATTAGTGGTAGTGGTAGGGGTTGGCCGAGGGCTAGGGGTAGGTGTCATGGGAAAACTCCGGTTAGTTCTTGGACTCGGAACAGGTGTAGGGCTGGTTTCGGGTGTGGCTAAGAGTGGGTCCAGGGTGATTTCGTGGGACACAGGTTAGTGTTCTGGCTAACGGTAGGGCAAGGTGTACTGGTCGGGGACGGGCAAATGCTAGGCTTCGGACTAGAGTGAGCACTGGGCGTTGGTCTAGAGCCCGAGCTAGGGCTAGTGGGAGCGGTAGGCGTAGCGCTGGGGTAGGCATAGGGCAAGAGGTGGGTGTCGGGGTAAACCTAGGCGTAGGCCTAGGGCCAGAAGTTGGAGCTGTGGCTAGGGGTAGGGATGGGGGTGGGCCTATGGGTAGGGGTAGCTGTAGGGCCAGGGGTAGGGGTAGGACTAGAGGTAGTGCTAGGCGTAGGCCTAGGGCGAGGGGTAGTGCTCGGGGTAGGATTAGATGAAGGGCTAGTGGTTGGCAGAGGCACACGGGCAGTGTTAGGGTTCGGGCTCATGTTAGGCCTAGGATTAGTGGTAGTGGTAGGGGTTGGCCGAGGGCTAGGGGCAGGTGTCACGGGAGGGCTCTGGTTAGTCCTAGGACTTGAAACAGGTGTAGGGCTCGATTCGGGTGCGGCTAATTGTGGGTCCAGGGTGATTCCGTAGGACACGGGTTAGTCGTCTGGCTAACGGTAGGGCAAGGTGTACTGGTCGGTGACGGGCAAGTGCTAGGCCTCGGACAAGAGTGAGCACCTGGCGTTGGTCTAGGGCTTGAGCTAGGGCTAGTGGGAGCGGTAGGTGTAGCGCTGGGGTAGGCATAGGGCAAGAGGTGGGTGTCAGGGTAAACCTAGGAGTAGTCCTAGGGCCAGGAGTTGGAGCTGTGGCTAGGGGTAGTGATGGGGGTGGGCCTATGGTTAGTTGTAGCTGTAGGGCCAGGGGTAGGGGTAGAACTAGATGTAGTTCTAGGCGTAGGCCTAGGGCGAGGGGGAGTGCTCGGGTTAGGGTTAGTTGAAGGGCTAGTGGTTGGCAGAGGCCCACGGGCAGTGTTAGGGTTAGGGGTCATGTTAGGCCTAGGATTAGTGGTAGTGGTAGGGGTTGGCCGAGGGCTAGGGGTAGGTGTCACGGGAGGGCTCCGTTTAGTCCTAGAACTCGGAACAGGTGTAGGGCTGGATTCGGGTGTGGCTAAGGGTGGGTCCAGGGTGATTCCGTAGGACACGGGTTAGTGTTCTGGCTAACGGTAGGGCAAGGTGTACTGGTCGGCGACGGTCAAGTGCTAGGCCTCGAACTAGAGTGAGCACTGGGCGTTGGTCTAGAGCCCGAGCTAGGGCTAGTGGGAGCGGTAGGCGTAGCGCTGTGGTAGGCATAGGGCAAGAGGTGGGTTTCGGGTAAACCTAGGAGTAGGCCTAGGGCCAGGAGTTGGAGCTGTGGCTAGGGGTAGGGATGGGGGTGGGCCTATGGTTAGGGATAGCTGTAGGGCCAGGGGTAGGGGTAGGATTAGAGGTAGTGATAGGCGTAGGCCTAGGGCGCAAGGGAGTGCTCGGGGTAGGGTTAGGTGAAGAGCTAGTGGTTGGCAGAGGCCCACGGGCAGTGTTAGTGTTAGGGCTCATGTTAGGCCTAGGATTAGTGGTAGTCGTAGGGGTTGGCCGAGGGTAGGGGTAGGTATCAAGGGAGGGCTCCGTTTAGTCATAGGACTCGGAACAGGTGTAGGGCTGGTTTCGGGTGTGGCTAAGGGTAGGTCTAGGGTGATTTGGTGGAACACAGGTTAGTGTTCTGGCTAACGGTAGGGCAAGGTTTTCTGGTCGGGGATGGGCAAATGCCAGGCTTCGGACTAGAATGAGCACTGGGCGTTGGTCTAGGGCCGAGCTAGAAGTAGTGGGAGCGGTAGGTGTAGCGCTGGGGTTGGCATAGGGCAAGAGGTGGGTGTCGGGGTAAACCTAGGAGTAGGCCTAGGGCCAGGAGTTGGAGCTGTGGCTAGGGGTAGGGATGGGGGTGGGCCTATGGTTAGTTGTAGCTGTAGAGCCAGGGGTAGGGGTAGGACTAGAGGTAGTGCTAGGCGTAGGCCTAGGGCGAGGGGGAGTGCTCGGGCTAGGGTTAGGTGAAGGGCTAGTGGTTGGCAGAGGACCACGGGCAGTGTTAGTGTTAGGGCTCATGTTAGGCCTAGGATTAGTGGTAGTGGTAGGGGTTGGACGAGGGCTAGGGGCAGGTGTCACGTAGGTCTTTGGTTAGTCCTAGGACTTGAAACAGGTGTAGGGCTGGATGCGGGTGTGGCTAAGGTTGGGTCCAGGGTGATTCCGTAGGACACGGGTTAGTACTCTGGCTAACGGTAGGACAAGGTGTACTGGTCGGTGACGGGCAAGTGCTAGGCCTCGGACTAGAGTGAGCACCTGGCGTTGGTCTAGGGCCCGAGCTAGGGCTAGTGGGAGCGGTAGGTGTAGCGCTGGGGTAGGCATAGGGCAAGAGGTGGGTGTCGGGGTAAACCTAGGAGTAGTCCTTGGGCCAGGAGTTGGTCTGTGGCTAGGGGTAGTGATGGTGGTGGACCTATGGTTAGGGGTAGCTGTAGGGCCAGGTGTAGGGGTAGGACAAGAGGTAGTGCTAGGCGTAGGCCTAGGGCGAGGTGTAGTGTTCGGGATAGGATTAGGTGAAGGGCTAGTGGTTGGCAGAGTCACACGGGCAGTGTTAGGGTTAGGGCTCATGTTAGGCCTAGGATTAGTGGTAGTGGTAGGGGTTGGCCGAGGGTTACGGGTAGGTGTCACGGGAAAACTCCGGTTAGTTAGGACTCGGAACAGGTGTAGGGCTGGTTTCGGGTGTGGCTAAGGGTGGCTCCAAGGTGATTTCGTGGGACACAGGTTAGTATTCTGGCTAACGGTAGGGCAAGGTGTACTGGTCAGGGACGGGCAAATGCTAGGCTTCGGACTAGAGTGAGCAGTGGGCGTTGGTCTAGGGCCGAGCTAGAACTAGTGGGAGCGGTAGGTGTAGCGCTGGGGTAGGCATAGGGCAATAGGTGGGTGTTGGGGTAAACCTAGGAGTAGGCCTAGAGCCAGGAGTTGGAGCTGTGGCTAGGGGTAGGGATGAGGGTGGGCCTACGGTTAGTAGTAGCTGTAGGGCCTGGGGTAGGGGTAGGACTAGAGGAAGTGCTAGGCGTAGGCCTAGGGCGAGGGGGAGTGCATGGGGTATTGTTAGTTGAAGGGCTAGTGCTTGGCAGAGGCCCACGGGCAGTGTTAGTGTTAGGGCTCATGTTAGGCCTAGGATTAGTGGTAGCGGTAGGGGTTGGCCGAGGGCTAGGGGTAGGTGTCACGGGAGGGCTCCGTTTAGTCCTAGGACTCAGAACAGGTGTAGGGCTTGATTCGGGTGTGGCTAAGGGTGGGTACAGGGTGATTCCGTAGGACACGGGTTAGTGCTATGGCTAACGGTAGGGCAAAGTGTACTGGTTGGCGACGGTCAAGTGCTACGCCTCGGACTAGAGTGAGCAGTGGCGTTGGTCTAGGGCCGAGCTAGAACTAGTGGGAGCGGTAGGTGTAGCGCTGGGGTAGGCATAGGGCAAGAGGTGGGTGTCGGGGTAAACCTAGGTGTAGGCCTAGGGCCAGGAGTTGGAGCTGTGGCTAGGGGTAGGGATGGGGGTGGGCCTATGGGTAGGGGTAGCTGTAGGGCGAGGGGTAGGGGTAGGACTAGACGTAGTACTAGGCGTAGGCCTAGGGCGAGGGGGAGTGCTTGGGGTAGGGTTAGGTGAAGGGCTAGTGGTTGGCAGAGGCCCACGGGCAGTGTTAGTTGTAGGGCTCATGTTAGGCTTAGGATTAGTGGTAGTGGTAGGGGTTGGCCGAGGGCTAGGGGCAGGTGTCACGGGAGGGCTCCGGTTAGTCCTAGGACTTGAAACAGGTGTAGGGCTGGATTCGGGTGTGGCTAATTGTGGGTCCAGGGTGATTCCGTAGGACACGGGTTAGTCCTATGGCTAACGGTAGGGCAAAGTGTACTGGTCGGCGACGGTCAAGTGCTAGGCCTCGGACTAGAGTGAGCACTGGGCGTTGGTCTAGAGCCCGAGCTAGGGCTAGTGGGAGCGGTAGGCGTAGCGCTGGGGTAGGCATATGGCAAGAGGTGGGTTTCGGGTAAACCTAGGAGTAGGCCTAGGGCCAGGAGTTGGAGCTCTGGCTAGGGGTAGGGATGGGGGTGGGCCTATGGTTAGGTGTAGCTGTAGGGCCAGGGGTAGGGGTAGTACTAGAGGTAGTGCTAGGCGTAGGCCTAGGGCGAGGGGGAGTGCTCGGGGTAGGGTTAGGTGAAGGGCTAGTGGTTGGCAGAGGCACACGGGCATTGTTAGGGTTAGGGCTCATGTTAGGCCTAGGATTAGTGGTAGTGGTAGGGGTTGGCCGAAGGTTAGGGGTAGGTGTCACGGGAAAACTCCGGTTAGTCCTAGGACTCGGAACAAGTGTAGGGCTGGATTCGGGTGTGGCTAAGTGTGGGTCCAGGGTGATTCCGTAGGACACGGGTTAGTGTTCTGGCTTACGGTAGGGCAAGGTGTACTGGTCGGTGACGGGCAAGTGCTAGGCCTCAAACTAGAGTGAGCACTGGGCGTTGGTCTAGGTCCCGAGCTAGGGCTAGTGGGAGCGTTAGGCGTAGCACTGGGGTAGGCATAGGGCAAGAGGTGGGTGTCAGGGTAAACCTAGGAGTAGTCCTAGGGCCAGGAGTTGGAGCTGTGGCTAGGGGTAGTGATGGGGGTGGGCCTATGGTTAGTTGTAGCTGTAGGGCCAGGGGTAGGGGTAGAACTAGATGTAGTTCTAGGCGTAGGCCTAGGGCGAGGGGGAGTGCTCAAGGTAGGGTTAGTTGAAGGGCTAGTGGTTGGCAGAGGCCCACGGGCAGTGTTAGGGTTAGGGCTCATGTTAGGCCTAGGATTAGTGGTAGTGGTAGGGGTTGGCCGAGGGCTAGGGGTAGGTGTCACGGGAGGGCTCCGTTTAGTCCTAGGACTCAGAACAGGTGTAGGGCTTGATTCGGGTGTGGCTAAGGGTGGGTACAGGGTGATTCCGTAGGACACGGGTTAGTGCTATGGCTAACGGTAGGGCAAAGTGTACTGGTTGGCGACGGTCAAGTGCTACGCCTCGGACTAGAGTGAGCAGTGGCGTTGGTCTAGGGCCGAGCTAGAACTAGTGGGAGCGGTAGGTGTAGCGCTGGGGTAGGCATAGGGCAAGAGGTGGGTGTCGGGGTAAACCTAGGTGTAGGCCTAGGGCCAGGAGTTGGAGCTGTGGCTAGGGGTAGGGATGGGGGTGGGCCTATGGGTAGGGGTAGCTGTAGGGCGAGGGGTAGGGGTAGGACTAGACGTAGTACTAGGCGTAGGCCTAGGGCGAGGGGGAGTGCTTGGGGTAGGGTTAGGTGAAGGGCTAGTGGTTGGCAGAGGCCCACGGGCAGTGTTAGTTGTAGGGCTCATGTTAGGCTTAGGATTAGTGGTAGTGGTAGGGGTTGGCCGAGGGCTAGGGGCAGGTGTCACGGGAGGGCTCCGGTTAGTCCTAGGACTTGAAACAGGTGTAGGGCTGGATTCGGGTGTGGCTAATTGTGGGTCCAGGGTGATTCCGTAGGACACGGGTTAGTCCTATGGCTAACGGTAGGGCAAAGTGTACTGGTCGGCGACGGTCAAGTGCTAGGCCTCGGACTAGAGTGAGCACTGGGCGTTGGTCTAGAGCCCGAGCTAGGGCTAGTGGGAGCGGTAGGCGTAGCGCTGGGGTAGGCATATGGCAAGAGGTGGGTTTCGGGTAAACCTAGGAGTAGGCCTAGGGCCAGGAGTTGGAGCTCTGGCTAGGGGTAGGGATGGGGGTGGGCCTATGGTTAGGTGTAGCTGTAGGGCCAGGGGTAGGGGTAGTACTAGAGGTAGTGCTAGGCGTAGGCCTAGGGCGAGGGGGAGTGCTCGGGGTAGGGTTAGGTGAAGGGCTAGTGGTTGGCAGAGGCACACGGGCATTGTTAGGGTTAGGGCTCATGTTAGGCCTAGGATTAGTGGTAGTGGTAGGGGTTGGCCGAAGGTTAGGGGTAGGTGTCACGGGAAAACTCCGGTTAGTCCTAGGACTCGGAACAAGTGTAGGGCTGGATTCGGGTGTGGCTAAGTGTGGGTCCAGGGTGATTCCGTAGGACACGGGTTAGTGTTCTGGCTTACGGTAGGGCAAGGTGTACTGGTCGGTGACGGGCAAGTGCTAGGCCTCAAACTAGAGTGAGCACTGGGCGTTGGTCTAGGTCCCGAGCTAGGGCTAGTGGGAGCGTTAGGCGTAGCACTGGGGTAGGCATAGGGCAAGAGGTGGGTGTCAGGGTAAACCTAGGAGTAGTCCTAGGGCCAGGAGTTGGAGCTGTGGCTAGGGGTAGTGATGGGGGTGGGCCTATGGTTAGTTGTAGCTGTAGGGCCAGGGGTAGGGGTAGAACTAGATGTAGTTCTAGGCGTAGGCCTAGGGCGAGGGGGAGTGCTCAAGGTAGGGTTAGTTGAAGGGCTAGTGGTTGGCAGAGGCCCACGGGCAGTGTTAGGGTTAGGGCTCATGTTAGGCCTAGGATTAGTGGTAGTGGTAGGGGTTGGCCGAGGGCTAGGGGTAGGTGTCACGGGAGGGCTCCGTTTAGTCCTAGGACTCGGAACAGGTGTAGGGCTGGATTCGGGTGTGGCTAAGGGTGGGTCCAGGGTGATTCCGTAGGACACGGGTTAGTCCTATGGCTAACGGTAGGGCAAAGTGTACTGGTCGGCGACTGTCAAGTGCTAGGCCTCGGACTAGAGTGAGCACTGGGCGTTGGTCTGGAGCCTGAGCTAGGGCTAGTGGGAGCGGTAGGCGTAGCGCTGGGGTAGGCATAAGGCAAGAGGTGGGTGTCGGGGTAAACCTAGGAGTAAGCCTAAGGCCAGGAGTTGGAGCTGTGGCTAGGGGTAGGGATGGGGTTGGGCCAATGGGTAGGGGTAGCTGTAGGGCCAGGGGTAAGGGTAGGACTAGAGGAAGTGCTAGGCGTAGGCCTAGGGCGATGGGGAGTGCATGGGGTAGGGTTAGGTGAAGGGCTAGTGGTTGGCAGAGGCCCACGGGCAGTGTTAGGGTTAGGGCTCATGTTAGGCCTAGGATTAGTGGTAGTGGTAGGGGTTGGCCGATGGTTACGGGTAGGTGTCACGGGAGGGCTCTGTTTAGTCCTAGGACTCAGAAAAGGTGTAGGGCTTGATTCGGGTGTGGCTACGGGTGGGTACAGGGTGATTCCGTAGGACACGGGTTAGTGCTATGGCTAACGGTAGGGCAAGGTGTTCTGGTCGGGGATTGGCAAATGCTAGGCTTCGGACTAGAATGAGCACTGGGCGTTGGTCTAGGGCCGAGCTAGAAATAGTGGGAGCGGTAGGTGTAGCGCTGGGGTAGGCATAGGGCAAGAGGTGGGTGTCGGGGTAAACCTAGGAGTAGGCCTAGGGCCAGGAGTTGGAGCTGTGGCTAGGGGTAGGGATGGGGGTGGGCCTATGGTTAGTTGTAGCTGTAGGGCCAGGGGTAGGGGTAGGACTAGAGGTAGTGCTAGGCGTAGGCCTAGGGCGAGGGGGAGTGCTCGGGGTAGGGTTAGGTGAAGGGCTAGTGGTTGGCAGAGGCCTACGGGCAGTGTTAGTGTTAGGGCTCATGTTAGGCATAGAATTAGTGGTAGTGGTAGGGGTTGGCCGAGGGCTAGGGGCAGGTGTCACGGGAGGGCTCCGGTTAGTCCTAGGACTTGAAACAGGTGTAGGGCTGGATGCGGGTGTGGCTAAGTGTGGTTCCAGGGTGATTCCGTAGTACACGGGTTAGTGCTCTGGCTAACGGTAGGGCAAGGTGTACTGGTCGGTGACGGGCAAGTGCTAGGCCTCGGACTAGAATGAGCACTGGGCGTTGGTCTAGGGCCGAGCTAGAACTAGTGGGATCTGTAGGTGTAGCGCTGGGGTAGGCATAGGGCAAGAGGTGGGTGTCAGGGTAAACCTAGGAGTAGTCCTAGGGCCAGGAGTTGGAGCTGTGGCTAGGGGTAGTGATGGGGGTGGGCCTATGGTTAGTTGTAGCTGTAGGGCCAGGGGTAGGGGTAGAACTAGATGTAGTTCTAGGCGTAGGCCTAGGGCGAGGGGGAGTGCTCAAGGTAGGGTTAGTTGATGGGCTAGTGGTTGGCAGAGGCCCACGGGCAGTGTTAGGGTTAGGGCTCATGTTAGGCCTAGGATTAGTGGTAGTGGTAGGGGTTGGCCGAGGGCTAGGGGTAGGTGTCACGGGAGGGCTCCGTTTAGTCCTAGGACTCGGAACAGGTGTAGGGCTGGATTCGGGTGTGGCTAAGTGTGGGTCCAGGGTGATTCCGTAGGACACGGGTTAGTGTTCTGGCTAACGGTAGGGCAACGTGTACTGGTCGGTGACGGGCAAGTGCTAGGCCTCAAACTAGAGTGAGCACTGGGCGTTGGTCTAGGTCCCGAGCTAGGGCTAGTGGGAGCGTTAGGCGTAGCACTGGGGTAGGCATAGGGCAAGAGGTGGGTGTCAGGGTAAACCTAGGAGTAGTCCTAGGGCCAGGAGTTGGAGCTGTGGCTAGGGGTAGTGATGGGGGTGGGCCTATAGTTAGTTGTAGCTGTAGGGCCAGGGGTAGGGGTAGAACTAGATGTAGTTCTAGGCGTAGGCCTAGGGCGAGGGGGAGTGCTCAAGGTAGGGTTAGTTGATGGGCTAGTGGTTGGCAGAGGCCCACGGGCAGTGTTAGGGTTAGGGCTCATGTTAGGCCTAGGATTAGTGGTAGTGGTAGGGGTTGGCCGAGGGCTAGGGGTAGGTGTCACGGGAGGGCTCCGTTTAGTCCTAGGACTCGGAACAGGTGTAGGGCTGGATTCGGGTGTGGCTAAGGGTGGGTCCAGGGTGATTCCGTAGGACACGGGTTAGTCCTATGGCTAACGGTAGGGCAAAGTGTACTGGTCGGCGACGGTCAAGTGCTAGGCCTCGGACTAGAGTGAGCACTGGGCGTTGGTCTGGAGCCCGAGCTAGGGCTAGTGGGAGCGGTAGGCGTAGCGCTGGGGTAGGCATAAGGCAAGAGGTGGGTGTCGGGGTAAACCTAGGAGTAAGCCTAAGGCCAGGAGTTGGAGCTGTGGCTAGGGGTAGGGATGGGGTTGGGCCAATGGGTAGGGGTAGCTGTAGGGCCAGGGGTAGGGGTAGGACTAGAGGAAGTGCTAGGCGTAGGCCTAGGGCGATGGGGAGTGCATGGGGTAGGGTTAGGTGAAGGGCTAGTGGTTGGCAGAGGCCCACGTGCAGTGTTAGGGTTAGGGCTCATGTTAGGCCTAGGATTAGTGGTAGTGTTAGGGGTTGGCCGAGGGCTAGGGGCAGGTGTCACGGGAGGGCTCCGGTTAGTCCTAGGACTTGAAACAGGTGTAGGGCTGGATGCGGGTGTGGCTAAGTGTGGGTCCAGGGTGATTCCGTAGGACACGGGGTAGTGCTCTGGCTAACGGTAGGGCAAGGTGTACTGGTCGGTGACGGGCAAGTGCTAGACCTCGGACTAGAGTGAGCACTGGGCGTTGGTCTAGGGCCGAGCTAGAACTAGTGGGATCTGTAGGTGTAGCGCTGGGGTAGGCATAGGGCAAGTGGTGGGTGTTGGGGTAAACCTAGTAGTAGCCCTAGGGCCAGGAGTTGGAGTTGTAGCTAGGGGTAGGGATGGAGGTGGGCCTATGGTTAGTTGTAGCTGTAGGGCCAGGGGTAGGGGTAGGACTAGAGGTAGTGCTAGGCGTAGGCCTAGGGCGAGGGGTGGTGCTCGGAGTAGGATTAGGTGAAGGGCTAGTGGTTGGCAGAGGCACACGGGCAGTGTTAGGGTTAGGGCTCATGTTAGGCCTAGGATTAGTGGTAATGGTAGGGGTTGGCCGAAGGTTAGGGATAGGTGTCACGGGAAAACTCCGGTTAGTCCTAGGACTCGGAACAGGTGTAGGGCTGGATTCGGGTGTGGCTAAGGGTGGGTCCAGGGTGATTCCGTAGGACACGGGTTAGTCCTATGGCTAACGGTAGGGCAAAGTGTACTGGTCGGCGACGGTCAAGTGCTAGGCCTCGGACTAGAGTGAGCACTGGGCGTTGGTCTGGAGCCCGAGCTAGGGCTAGTGGGAGCGGTAGGCGTAGCGCTGGGGTAGGCATAAGGCAAGAGGTGGGTGTCGGGGTAAACCTAGGAGTAAGCCTAAGGCCAGGAGTTGGAGCTGTGGCTAGGGGTAGGGATGGGGTTGGGCCAATGGGTAGGGGTAGCTGTAGGGCCAGGGGTAAGGGTAGGACTAGAGGAAGTGCTAGGCGTAGGCCTAGGGCGATGGGGAGTGCATGGGGTAGGGTTAGGTGAAGGGCTAGTGGTTGGCAGAGGCCCACGGGCAGTGTTATGGTTAGGGCTCATGTTAGGCCTAGGATTAGTGGTAGTGGTAGGGGTTGGCCGATGGTTACGGGTAGGTGACACGGGAGGGCTCTGTTTAGTCCTAGGACTCAGAAAAGGTGTAGGGCTTGATTCGGGTGTGGCTACGGGTGGGTACAGGGTGATTCCGTAGGACACGGGTTAGTGCTATGGCTAACGGTAGGGCAAGGTGTTCTGGTCGGGGATTGGCAAATGCTAGGCTTCGGACTAGAATGAGCACTGGGCGTTGGTCTAGGGCCGAGCTAGAAATAGTGGGAGCGGTAGGTGTAGCGCTGGGGTAGGCATAGGGCAAGAGGTGGGTGTCGGGGTAAACCTAGGAGTAGGCCTAGGGCCAGGAGTTGGAGCTGTGGCTAGGGGTAGGGATGGGGGTGGGCCTATGGTTAGTTGTAGCTGTAGGGCCAGGGGTAGGGGTAGGACTAGAGGTAGTGCTAGGCGTAGGCCTAGGGCGAGGGGGAGTGCTCGGGGTAGGGTTAGGTGAAGGGCTAGTGGTTGGCAGAGGCCTACGGGCAGTGTTAGTGTTAGGGCTCATGTTAGGCCTAGAATTAGTGGTAGTGGTAGGGGTTGGCCGAGGGCTAGGGGCAGGTGTCACGGGAGGGCTCCGGTTAGTCCTAGGACTTGAAACAGGTGTAGGGCTGGATGCGGGTGTGGCTAAGTGTGGGTCCAGGGTGATTCCGTAGGACACGGGTTAGTGCTCTGGCTAACGGTAGGGCAAGGTGTACTGGTCGGTGACGGGCAAATGCTGGGCCTCGGACTAGAGTGAGCACTGGGCGTTGGTCTAGGGCCGAGCTAGAACTAGTGGGATCTGTAGGTGTAGCGCTGGGGTAGGCATAGGGCAAGAGGTGGGTGTTTGGGTAAACCTAGGAGTAGCCCTAGGGCCAGGAGTTGGAGCTGTAGCTAGGGGTAGGGATGGAGGTGGGCCTATGGTTAGTTGTAGCTGTAGGGCCAGGGGTAGGGGTAGGACTAGAGGAAGTGCTAGGCGTAGGCCTAGGGCGAGGGGTGGTGCTCGGGGTAGGATTAGGTGAAGGGCTAGTGGTTGGCAGAGGCACACGGGCATTGTTAGGGTTAGGGCTCATGTTAGGCCTAGGATTAGTGGTAGTGGTAGGGGTTGGCCGAAGGTTAGGGGTAGGTGTCACGGGAAAACTCCGGTTAGTCCTAGGACTCGAAACAAGTGTAGGGCTGGATTCGGGTGTGGCTAAGTGTGGGTCCAGGGTGATTCCGTAGGACACGGGTTAGTGTTCTGGCTAACGGTAGGGCAAGGTGTACTGGTCGGTGACGGGCAAGTGCTAGGCCTCGGACTAGAGTGAGCACTGGGCGTTGGTCTAGGTCCCGAGCTAGGGCTAGTGGGAGCGTTAGGCGTAGCACTGGGGTAGGCATAGGGCAAGAGGTGGGTGTCAGGGTAAACCTAGGAGTAGTCCTAGGGCCAGGAGTTGGAGCTGTGGCTAGGGGTAGTGATGGGGGTGGGCCTATGGTTAGTTGTAGCTGTAGGGCCAGGGGTAGGGGTAGAACTAGATGTAGTTCTAGGCGTAGGCCTAGGGCGAGGGGGAGTGCTCAAGGTAGGGTTAGTTGATGGGCTAGTGGTTGGCAGAGGCCCACGGGCAGTGTTAGGGTTAGGGCTCATGTTAGGCCTAGGATTAGTGGTAGTGGTAGGGGTTGGCCGAGGGCTAGGGGTAGGTGTCACGGGAGGGCTCCGTTTAGTCCTAGGACTCGGAACAGGTGTAGGGCTGGATTCGGGTGTGGCTAAGGGTGGGTCCAGGGTGATTCCGTAGGACACGGGTTAGTCCTATGGCTAACGGTAGGGCAAAGTGTACTGGTCGGCGACGGTCAAGTGCTAGGCCTCGGACTAGAGTGAGCACTGGGCGTTGGTCTGGAGCCCGAGCTAGGGCTAGTGGGAGCGGTAGGCGTAGCGCTGGGGTAGGCATAAGGCAAGAGGTGGGTGTCGGGGTAAACCTAGGAGTAAGCCTAAGGCCAGGAGTTGGAGCTGTGGCTAGGGGTAGGGATGGGGTTGGGCCAATGGGTAGGGGTAGCTGTAGGGCCAGGGGTAGGGGTAGGACTAGAGGAAGTGCTAGGCGTAGGCCTAGGGCGATGGGGAGTGCATGGGGTAGGGTTAGGTGAAGGGCTAGTGGTTGGCAGAGGCCCACGTGCAGTGTTAGGGTTAGGGCTCATGTTAGGCCTAGGATTAGTGGTAGTGTTAGGGGTTGGCCGAGGGCTAGGGGCAGGTGTCACGGGAGGGCTCCGGTTAGTCCTAGGACTTGAAACAGGTGTAGGGCTGGATGCGGGTGTGGCTAAGTGTGGGTCCAGGGTGATTCCGTAGGACACGGGGTAGTGCTCTGGCTAACGGTAGGGCAAGGTGTACTGGTCGGTGACGGGCAAGTGCTAGACCTCGGACTAGAGTGAGCACTGGGCGTTGGTCTAGGGCCGAGCTAGAACTAGTGGGATCTGTAGGTGTAGCGCTGGGGTAGGCATAGGGCAAGTGGTGGGTGTTGGGGTAAACCTAGTAGTAGCCCTAGGGCCAGGAGTTGGAGTTGTAGCTAGGGGTAGGGATGGAGGTGGGCCTATGGTTAGTTGTAGCTGTAGGGCCAGGGGTAGGGGTAGGACTAGAGGTAGTGCTAGGCGTAGGCCTAGGGCGAGGGGTGGTGCTCGGAGTAGGATTAGGTGAAGGGCTAGTGGTTGGCAGAGGCACACGGGCAGTGTTAGGGTTAGGGCTCATGTTAGGCCTAGGATTAGTGGTAATGGTAGGGGTTGGCCGAAGGTTAGGGATAGGTGTCACGGGAAAACTCCGGTTAGTCCTAGGACTCGGAACAGGTGTAGGGCTGGATTCGGGTGTGGCTAAGTGTGGGTCCAGGGTGATTCCGTAGGACACGGGTTAGTCCTATGGCTAACGGTAAGGCAAAGTGTACTGGTCGGCGACGGTCAAGTGCTAAGCCTCGGACTAGAGTGAGCACTGGGCGTTGGTCTAGAGCCCGAGCTAGGGCTAGTGGGAGCGGTAGGCGTAGCGCTGGGGTAGGCATAGGGCAAGAGGTGTGTGTCGGGGTAAACTTAGGAGTAGGCCTAGGGCCAGGAGTTTGAGCTGTGGCTAGGGGTAGGGATGGGGGTGGGCCTATGGATAGGGGTAGCTGTAGGGCCAGGCGTAGGGGTAGGACTAGAGGTAGTGCTGGGCGTAGGCCTAGGGCGAGGGGTAGTGCTCGGGGTATGATTAGGAGAAGGCTAGTGGTTGGCAGAGGCACACGGGCAGTGTTAGGGTTAGGGCTCATGTTAGGCCTAGGATTAGTGGTAGTGCTAGGGGTTGGCCGAGGGCTAGGGGTAGGTATCAAGGGAGGGCTCCGTTTAGTCCTAGGACTCGGAACAGGTGTAGGGCTGGATTCGGGTGTGGCTAAGTGTGGGTTTAGGGTGATTCCGTAGGACACGGGTTAGTGTTCTGGCTAACGGTAGGGCAAGGTGTACTGGTCGGTGACGGGCAAACGCTAGGCCTCGGACTAGAGTGAGCACCTGGCGTTGGTCTAGGACGCGAGCTAGGGCTAGTTGGAGCGGTAGGTGTAGCGCTGGGGTAGGCATAGGGCAAGAGGTGGGTGTCGGGGTAAACCTAGGAGTAGGCCTAGGACCAGGAGTTGGAGCTGTGGCTAGGGCTAGTGATGATGGTGGGCCTATGGTTAGGGGTAGCTGTAGGGCCAGGTGTAGGGTAGGACTAGAGGTAGTGCTAGGCGTAGGCCTAGGGCGAGGGGGAGTGCTCGGGGTAGGGTTAGGTGAAGTGCTAGTGGTTGGCAGAGGCCCACGGGCAGTGTTAGTGTTAGGGCTCATGTTGGGCCTAGGATTAGTGGTAGTGGTAGAGGTTGGCCGAGGGTTAGGGGTAGGTGTCACGGGAAAACTCCGGTTAGTCCTAGGACTCGGAACAGGTGTAGGGCTGGTTTCGGGTGTGGCTAAGGGTAGGTCTAGGGTGATTTGGTGGAACACAGGTTAGTGTTCTGGCTAACGGTAGGGCAAGGTTTTCTGGTCGGGGATGGGCAAATGCCAGGCTTCGGACTAGAATGAGCACTGGGCATTGGTCTAGGGCCGAGCTAGAACTAGTGGGAGCGGTAGGTGTAGCGCTGGGGTTGGCATAGGGCAAGAGGTGGGTGTCGGGGTAAACCTAGGAGTAGGCCTAGGGCCAGGAGTTGGAGCTGTGGCTAGGGGTAGGGATGGGGGTGGGCCTATGGTTAGTTGTAGCTGTAGGGCCAGGGGTAGGGGTAGGACTAGAGGTAGTGCTAGGCGTAGGCCTAGGGCGAGGGGGAGTGCTCGGGGTAGGGTTAGGTGAAGGGCTATTGGTTGGCAGAGGACCACGGGCAGTGTTAGTGTTAGGGCTCATGTTAGGCCTAGGATTAGTGGTAGTGGTAGGGGTTGGACGAGGGCTAGGGGCAGGTGTCACGTAGGGCTTTGGTTAGTCCTAGGACTTGAAACAGGTGTAGGGCTGGATGCGGGTGTGGCTAAGGTTGGGTCCAGGGTGATTCCGTAGGACACGGGTTAGTACTCTGGCTAACGGTAGGGCAAGGTGTACTGGTCGGTGACGGGCAAGTGCTAGGCCTCGGACTAGAGTGAGCACCTGGCGTTGGTCTAGGGCCCGAGCTAGGGCTAGTGGGATCGGTAGGTGTAGCGCTGGGGTAGGCATAGGGCAAGAGGTGGGTGTCGGGGTAAACCTAAAAGTAGTCCTTGGGCCAGGAGTTGGTCTGTGGCTATGGGTAGTGATGGGGGTGGACCTATGGTTAGGGGTAGCTGTAGGGCCAGGTGTAGGGGTAGGACTAGAGGTAGTGCTAGGCGTAGCCCTAGGGCGAGGGGGAGTGCTCGGGGTAGGGTTAGGTGAAGTGCTAGTGGTTGGCAGAGGCCCACGGGCAGTGTTAGTGTTAGGGCTCATGTTAGGCCTAGGATTAGTGGTAGTGGTAGGGGTTGGTCTAGGGCTAAAGGTAGGTGTCACGGGAGGGCTCCGTTTAGTCCTAGGACTCCGAACAGGTGTAGGGCTGGATTCGGGTGTGGCTAAGGTTGGGTCCAGGGTGATTCCGTAGGACACGGGTTAGTGCTCTGGCTAACGGTAGGGCAAGGTGTACTGGTCAGCAACGGGCAAGTGCTAGGCCTCGGACTAGAGTGAGCACTGGGCGTTGGTCTAGGTCCCGAGCTAGGGCTAGTGGGTGCGGTAGGCGTAGCGCTGGGGTAGGCATAGGGTAAGAGGTGGGTGTCGGGGTAAACTTAGGAGTAGGCCTAGGGCCAGGAGTTGGAGCTGTGGCTAGGGGTAGAAATGCGAGTGGGCCTATGGGTAGGGGTAGCTGTAGGGCCAGGAGTAGGGGTAGGACTAGAGGTAGTGCTAGGCGTAGGCCTAGGGCGAGGGGTAGTGCTCGGGGTAGGATTAGGAGATGGCTAGTGGTTGGCAGAGGCACACGGGCACTGTTAGGGTTAGGGCTCATGTTAGGCCTAGGATTAGTGGTAGTGGTAGGGGTTGGCCGAGGGCTAGGGGTAGGTGTCATGGGAAAACTCCGGTTAGTCCTTGGACTCGGAACAGGTGTAGGGCTGGTTTCGGGTGTGGCTAAGGGTGGGTCCAGGGTGATTTCGTGGGACACAGGTTAGTGTTCTGGCTAACGGTAGGGCAAGGTGTACTGGTCGGGGACGGGCAAATGCTAGGCTTCGGACTAAGGTGAGCAATGGGCGTTGGTCTAGGGCCGAGCTAGAACTATTGTGAGCGGTAGGTGTAGTGCTGGGGTAGGCATAGGGCAAGAGGTGGGTGTCGGGGTAAACGTAGGAGTAGGCCTAGGGCCAGGAGTTGGAGCTGTGGCTAGGGGTAGGGTTGGGGGTGGGCCTATGAGTAGGGGTAGCTGTAGGGCGAGGGGTAGGGGTAGGACTAGAGGTAGTGCTAGGCGTAGGCCTAGGGCGAGGGGGAGTGCTTGGGGTAGGGTTAGGTGAAGGGCTAGTGGTTGGCAGAGGCCCACGGGCAGTGTTAGTGTTAGGGCTCATGTTAAGCCTAGGATTAGTGGTAGTGGTAGGAGTTGGCCGAGGGCTAGGGACAGGTGTCACGGGAAGGCTCCGATTAGTCCTAGGACTTGAAACAGGTGTAGGGCTGGATTCGGGTGTGGCTAATTGTGGGTCCAGGGTGATTCCGTAGGACACGGGTTAGTCGTCTGGCTAACGGTAGGGCAAGGTGTACTGGTCGGTGACGGGCAAGTGCTAGGCCTCGGACTAGAGTGAGCACCTGGCGTTGGTCTAGGGCCCGAGCTAGGGCTAGTGGGAGCGGTAGGTGTAGCGCTGGGGTAGGCATAGGGCAAGAGGTGGGTGTCAGGGTAAACCTAGGAGTAGTCCTAGGGCCAGGATTTGGAGCTGTGGCTAGGGGTAGTGATGGGGGTGGGCCTATGGTTAGTTGTAGCTGTAGGGCCAGGGGTAGGGGTAGGACTAGAGGTAGTGCTAGGCGTAGGCCTAGGGCGAAGGGGAGTGCTCGGGGTAGGGTTAGTTGAAGGGCTAGTAATTGGCAGAGGCCCACGGGCAGTGTTAGTGTTAGGGCTCATATTAGGCCTAGGATTAGTTGTAGTGGTACGGGTTGGCCGAGGGCTAGGGGTAGGTGTAACGGGAGGGCTCCGTTTAGTCCTAGGACTCGGAACAGGTGTAGGGCTGGATTCAAGTGTGGCTAAGGGTGGCTCCAGGGTGATTTCGTGGGACACAGGTTAGTGTTCTGGCTAACGGTAGGTCAAGGTGTACTGCTCAGGGACGGGCAAATGCTAGGCTTCGGACTAGAGTGAGCAGTGGGCGTTGGTCTAGGGCCGAGCTAGAACTAGTGGGAGCGGTAGGTGTAGCGCTGGGGTAGGCATAGGGCAATAGGTGGGTGTTGGGGTAAACCTAGGAGTAGGCCTAAAGCCAGGAGTTGGAGCTGTGGCTAGGGGTAGGGATGGGGGTGGGCCTATGGTTAGTAGTAGCTGTAGGGCCTGGGGTAGGGGTAGGACTAGAGGAAGTGCTAGGCGTAGGCCTAGGGCGAGGGGGAGTGCATGGGGTAGTGTTAGTTGAAGGGCTAGTGCTTGGCAGAGGCCCACGGGCAGTGTTAGTGTTAGGGCTCATGTTAGGCCTAGGATTAGTGGTAGCGGTAGGGGTTGGCCGAGGGCTAGGGGTAGGTTTCACGGGAGGGCTCCGTTTAGTCCTGGGACTCAGAACAGGTGTAGGGCTTGATTCGGGTGTGGCTAAGTGTGGGTCCAGGGTGATTCCGTAGGACACGGGTTAGTGCTATGGCTAACGGTAGGGCAAAGTGTACTGGTCGGCGACGGTCAAGTGCTACGCCTCGGACTAGAGTGAGCAGTGGCGTTGGTCTAGGGCCGAGCTAGAACTAGTGGGAGCGGTAGGTGTAGCGCTGGGGTAGGCATAGGGCAAGAGGTGGGTGTCGGGTAAACCTAGGTGTAGGCCTAGGGCCAGGAGTTGGAGCTGTGGCTAGGGGTAGGTGTCACGGGAGGGCTCCGTTTAGTCCTAGGACTCCGAACAGGTGTAGGGCTGGATTCGAGTGTGGCTAAGGTTGGGTCCAGGGTGATTCCGTAGGACACGGGTTAGTGCTCTGCCTAACGGTAGGGCAAGGTGTACTGGTCAGCAACGGGCAAGTGCTAGGCCTCGGACTAGAGTGAGCACTGGGCGTTGGTCTAGGTCCCGAGCTAGGGCTAGTGGGTGCGGTAGGCGTAGCGCTGGGGTAGGCATAGGGCAAGAGGTGGGTGTCGGGGTAAACTTAGGAGTAGGCCTAGGGCCAGGAGTTGGAGCTGTGGCTAGGGGTAGGGATGGGGGTGGGCCTATGGGTAGGGGTAGCTGTAGGGCCAGGAGTAGGGGTAGGACTAGAGGTAGTGCTAGGCGTAGGCCTAGGGCGAAAGGTAGTGCTCGGGGTAGGATTAGGAGATGGCTAGTGGTTGGCAGAGGCACACGGGCAGTGTTAGGGTTAGGGCTCATGTTAGGCCTAGGATTAGTGGTAGCGGTAGGGGTTGGCGGAGGGCTAGGGGTAGGTTTCACGGGAGGGCTCCGTTTAGTCCTAGGACTCAGAACAGGTGTAGGGCTTGATTCGGATGTGGCTAAGTGTGGGTCCAGGGTGATTCCGTAGGACACGGGTTAGTGCTATGGCTAACGGTAGGGCAAAGTGTACTGGTCGGCGCCAGTCAAGTGCTACGCCTCGGACTACAGTGAGCAGTGGCGTTGGTCTAGGGCCGAGCTAGAACTAGTGGGAGCGGTAGGTGTAGCGCTGGAGTAGGCATAGGGCAAGAGGTGGGTGTCGGGGTAAACCTAGGTGTAGGCCTAGGGCCAGGAGTTGGAGCTGTGGCTAGGGGTAGGGATGGGGGTGGGCCGATGGGTAGGGGTAGCTGTAGGGCGAGGGGTAGGGGTAGGTCTAGAGGTAGTGCTAGGCGTAGGCCTAGGGCGAGGGGTGGTGCTCGGGGTAGGATTAGGTGAAGCGCTAGTGGTTGACAGAGGCACACGGGCAGTGTTAGGGTTAGGGCTCATGTTAGGCCTAGGATTAGTGGTAGTGGTAGGGGTTGGCCGAAGGTTAGGGGTAGGTGTCACGGGAAAACTCCGGTTAGTCCTAGGACTCGGAACAAGTGTAGGGCTGGATTCGGATGTGGCTAAGGGTGGGTTTAGGGTGATTCCGTAGGACACGGGTTAGTCCTATGGCTAACGGTAGGGCAAAGTGTACTGGTCGGCGACGGTCAAGTGCTAGGCCTCGGACTAGAGTGAGCACTGGGCGTTGGTCTAGAGCCCGAGCTAGGGCTAGTGGGAGCGGTAGGTGTAGCGCTGGGGTAGGCATAGGGCAAGAGGTGGGTGTCGGGGTAAACCTAGGAGTAAGCCTAAGGCCAGGATTTGGAGCGGTGGCTAGGGGTAGGGATGGGGTTGGGCCAATGGGTAGGGGTAGCTGTAGGGCCAGGGGTAGGGGTAGGACTAGAGGAAGTGCTAGGCGTAGGCCTAGGGCGATGGGGAGTGCATGGGGTAGGGTTAGGTGAAGGGCTAGTGGTTGGCAGAGGCCCACGGGCAGTGTTAGGGTTAGGGTTCATGTTAGGCCTAGGATTAGTGGTAGTGGTAGGGGTTGGCCGAGGGTTATGGGTAGGTGTCTCGGGAGGGCTCCGTTTAGTCCTAGGACTCAGAAAAGGTGTAGGGCTTGATTCGGGTGTGGCTACGGGTGGGTACAGGGTGATTCCGTAGGACACGGGTTAGTGCTATGGCTAACGGTAGGGCAAAGTGTACTGGTCGGTGACGGGCAAGTGCTAGGCCTCGGACTAGAGTGAGCACCTGGCGTTGGTCTAGGGCCCGAGCTAGGGCTAGTGGGATCGGTAGGTGTAGCGCTGGGGTAGGCATAGGGCAAGAGGTGGGTGTCGGGGTAAACCTAGGAGTAGTCCTTGGGCCAGGAGTTGGTCTGTGGCTAGGGGTAGTGATGGGGGTGGACCTATGGTTAGTGGTAGCTGTAGGGCCAGGTGTAGGGGTAGGACTAGAGGTAGTGCTAGGCGTAGCCCTAGGGCGAGGGGGAGTGCTCGGGGTAGGGTTAGGTGAAGTGCTAGTGGTTGGCAGAGGCCCACGGGCAGTGTTAGTGTTAGGGCTCATGTTAGGCCTAGGATTAGTGGTAGTGGTAGGGGTTGGCCGAGGGCTAGGGGTAGGTGTCACGGGAGGGCTCCGTTTAGTCCTAGGACTCCGAACAGGTGTAGGGCTGGATTCGGGTGTGGCTAAGGTTGGGTCCAGGGTGATTCCGTAGGACACGGGTTAGTGCTCTGGCTAACGGTAGGGCAAGGTGTACTGGTCACCGACGGTCAAGTGCTAGGCCTCGGACTAGAGTGAGCACTGGGCGTTTGTCTAGGTCCCGAGCTAGGGCTAGTGGGAGCAATAGGCGTAGCGCTGAGGTAGGCATAGGGCAAGAGGTGGGTGTCGGGGTAAACCTAGGAGTAGGCCTAGGGCCAGGAGTTGGAGCTGTGGCTAGTGGTAGGGATCGGGGTGGGCCTATGGGTAGGGGTAGCTGTAGGGCCAGGGGTAGGGGTAGGACTAGAGGTAGTGCTAGGCGTAGGCCTAGGGCGAGGTGTAGTGTTCGGGATAGGATTAGGTGAAGGGCTAGTGGTTGGCAGAGTCACACGGGCAGTGTTAGGGTTAGGGCTCATGTTAGGCCTAGGATTAGTGGTAGTGGTAGGGGTTGGCCAAGGGTTACGGGTAGGTGTCACGGGAAAACTCCGGTTAGTCTTAGGACTCGGAACAGGTGTAGGGCTGGTTTCGGGTGTGGCTAAGGGTGGCTCCAGGGTGATTTCGTGGGATACAGGTTAGTGTTCTGGCTAACGGTAGGGCAAGGTGTACTGGTCAGGGACGGGCAAATGCTAGGCTTCGGACTAGAGTGAGCAGTGGGCGTTGGTCTAGGGCCGAGCTAGAACTAGTGAGAGCGGTAGGTGTAGCGCTGGGGTAGGCATAGGGCAATAGGTGGGTGTTGGGGTAAACCTAGGAGTAGGCCTAGGGCCAGGAGTTGGAGCTGTGGCTAGGGGTAGGGATGGGGGTGGGCCTATGGTTAGTAGTAGCTGTAGGGCCTGGGGTAGGGGTAGGACTAGAGGAAGTGCTAGGCGTAGGCCTAGGGCGAGGGGGAGTGCATAAGGTATTGTTAGTTGAAGGGCTAGTGCTTGGCAGAGGCCCACGGGCAGTGTTAGTGTTAGGGCTCATGTTAGGCCTAGGATTAGTGGTAGCGGTAGGGGTTGGCCGAGGGCTAGGGGTTGGTGTCACGGGAGGGCTCCGGTTAGTCCTAGGACTTGAAACAGGTGTAGGGCTGGATGCGGGTGTGGCTAAGTGTGGTTCCAGGGTGATTCCGTAGTACACGGGTTAGTGCTCTGGCTAACGGTAGGGCAAGGTGTACTGGTCGGTGACGGGCAAGTGCTAGGCCTCGGACTAGATTGAGCACTGGGCGTTGGTCTAGGGCCGAGCTAGAACTAGTGGGATCTGTTGGTGTAGCGCTGGGGTAGGCATAGGGCAAGAGGTGGGTGTTGGGGGAAACCTAGGAGTAGCCCTAGGACCAGGAGTTGGAGCTGTAGCTAGGGGTAGGGATGGAGGTGGGCCTATGGTTAGTTGTAGCTGTAGGGCCAGGGGTAGGGGTAGGACTAGAGGTAGTGCTAGGCGTAGGCCTAGGGCGAGGGGTGGTGCTCGGGGTAGGATTAGGTGAAGGGCTAGTGGTTGGCAGAGGCACACGGGCAGTGTTAGGGTTAGGGCTCATGTTAGGCCTAGGATTAGTGGTAGTGGTAGGGGTTGGCCGAAGGTTAGGGGTAGGTGTCACGGGAAAACTCCGGTTAGTCCTAGGACTCGGAACAAGTGTAGGGCTGGATTCGGGTGTGGCTAAGTGTGGGTCCAGGGTGATTCCGTAGGACACGGGTTAGTGTTCTGGCTAACGGTAGAGCAAGGTGTACTGGTCGGTGACGGGCAAGTGCTAGGCCTCGAACTAGAGTGAGCACTGGGCGTTGGTCTCGGTCCCGAGCTAGGGCTAGTGGGAGCGTTAGGCGTAGCGCTGGGGTAGGCATAGGGCAAGAGTTGGGTGTCGGGGTAAACCTAGGAGTAGGCCTAGGGCCAGGAGTGGGAGCTGTGGCTAGGGGTAGGGATGGGGGTGGGCCTATGGGTAGGGGTAGCTGTAGGGCCAGGGGTAGGGGTAGGACTAGAGGTAGTGCTAGGCGTAGGCCTAGGGCGAGGGGGAGTGCTTGGAGTAGGTTTAGGTGAAGGGCTAGTGGTTGGCAGAGGCCCACGGGCAGTGTTAGGGTTAGGACTCATGTTAGGCCTAGGATTAGTGGTAGTGTTAGGGGTTGGCCGAGGGTTATGGGTAGGTGTCACGGGAGGGCTCCGTTTAGTCCTAGGACTCCGAAAAGGTGTAGGGCTTGATTCGGGTGTGGCTACGGGTGGGTACAGGGTGATTCCGTAGGACACGGGTTAGTGCTATGGCTAACGGTAGGGCAAAGTGTACTGGTCGGTGACGGGCAAGTGCTAGGCCTCGGACTAGAGTGAGCACCTGGCGTTGGTCTAGGGCCCGAGCTAGGGCTAGTGGGATCGGTAGGTGTAGCGCTGGGGTAGGCATAGGGCAAGAGGTGGGTGTCGGGGTAAACCTAGGAGTAGTCCTTGGGCCAGGAGTTGGTCTGTGGCCAGGGGTAGTGATGGGGGTGGACCTATGGTTAGGGGTAGCTGTAGGGCCAGGTGTAGGGGTAGGACTAGAGGTAGTGCTAGGCGTAGCCCTAGGGCGAGGGGGAGTGCTCGGGGTAGGGTTAGGTGAAGTGCTAGTGGTTGCCAGAGGCCCACGGGCAGTGTTAGTGTTAGGGCTCATGTTAGGCCTAGGATTAGTGGTAGTGGTAGGGGTTGGCCGAGGGCTAGGGGTAGGTGTCACGGGAGGGCTCCGTTTAGTCCTAGGACTCCGAACAGGTGTAGGGCTGGATTCGGGTGTGGCTAAGGTTGGGTCCAGGGTGATTCCGTAGGACACGGGTTAGTGCTCTGGCTAACGGTAGGGCAAGGTGTACTTGTCACCGACGGTCAAGTGCTAGGCCTCGGACTAGAGTGAGCACTGGGCGTTTGTCTAGGTCCCGAGCTAGGGCTAGTGGGAGCGGTAGGCGTAGCGCTGAGGTAGGCATAGGGCAAGAGGTGGGTGTCGGGGTAAACCTAGGAGTAGGCCTAGGGCCAGGAGTTGGAGCTGTGGCTAGGGGTAGGGATCGGGGTGGGCCTATGGGTAGGGGTAGCTGTAGGGCCAGGGGTAGGGGTAGGACTAGAGGTAGTGCTAGGCGTAGGCCTAGGGCGAGGTGTAGTGTTCGGGATAGGATTAGGTGAAGGGCTAGTGGTTGGCAGAGTCACACGGGCAGTGTTAGGGTTAGGGCTCATGTTAGGCCTAGGATTAGTGGTAGTGGTAGGGGTTGGCCAAGGGTTATGGGTAGGTGTCACGGGAAAACTCCGGTTAGTCTTAGGACTCGGAACAGGTGTAGGGCTGGTTTCGGGTGTGGCTAAGGGTGGCTCCAGGGTGATTTCGTGGGACAAAGGTTAGTGTTCTGGCTAACGGTAGGGCAAGGTGTACTGGTCTGGGACGGGCAAATGCTAGGCTTCGGACTAGAGTGAGCAGTGGGCGTTGGTCTAGGGCCGAGCTAGAACTAGTGGGAGCGGTAGGTGTAGCGCTGGGGTAGGCATAGGGCAATAGGTGGGTGTTGGGGTAAACCTAGGAGTAGGCCTGGGGCCAGGAGTTGGAGCTGTGGCTAGGGGTAGGGATGGGGGTGGGCCTATGGTTAGTAGTAGCTGTAGGGCCTGGGGTAGGGGTAGGACTAGAGGAAGTGCTAGGCGTAGGCCTAGGGCGAGGGAGAGTGCATAAGGTATTGTTAGTTGAAGGGCTAGTGCTTGGCAGAGGCCCACGGGCAGTGTTAGTGTTAGGGCTCATGTTAGGCCTAGGATTAGTGGTAGCGGTAGGGGTTGGCCGAGGGCTAGGGGTAGGTGTCACGGGAGGGCTCCGGTTAGTCCTAGGACTTGAAACAGGTGTAGGGCTGGATGCGGGTGTGGCTAAGTGTGGTTCCAGGGTGATTCCGTAGTACACGGGTTAGTGCTCTGGCTAACGGTAGGGCAAGGTGTACTGGTCGGTGACGGGCAAGTGCTAGGCCTCGGACTAGAGTGAGCACTGGGCGTTGGTCTAGGGCCGAGCTAGAACTAGTGGGATCTGTAGGTGTAGCGCTGGGGTAGGCATAGGGCAAGAGGTGGGTGTTGGGGTAAACCTAGGAGTAGCCCTAGGGCCGGGAGTTGGAGCTGTAGCTAGGGGTAGGGATGGAGGTGGGCCTATGGTTAGTTGTAGCTGTAGGGCCAGGGGTAGGGGTAGGACTAGAGGTAGTGCTAGGCGTAGGCC
>NW_027668939.1:0-32169 GCF_964194185.1 Rhinolophus hipposideros | reverse complement strand
TAGCTTTTTAAGAAGTAGTGGATTTCTGAGCCCAGGTGGGTCACTTCTCCCCACCCCCAGACTGCTGCCTAGAGGAATTGGGACGCGAAGGCAGCCGGCCGTGTTCACGCCCACCGAGTTGAAGTGTGCGGCTTCCCCGTGAGTTTAAGGAGCGTCTTTGCTGCTGCGAAGGGCGGCTCTGATCAACTGGAAGGTCCTCCTCTCACAGGGAGGGTCTTAGCTACCACTTCAGACTAAACCGGTCCTGACGCAAGTCTGTGCACGCAGTCCCAATGACCTTGACATTCAGAATCATGCTCATCACCCACAAGATCGTGACTTACTTTTATATCAAGTTTACTAAGTAGGGAAGTAATTGGGTTTCCTCTAAACGCAGTAAAAGTAAAGAAGAAAAAGTAAAGAAGAAAAAGTCGAGGATTAAAGGGGTGAGATTCCCTTACTTGGGAAAATCTCTCCCGCTCGGCCTGGTGCTGGGATGGGACTACCAGGATTGCCAGCAGGCAGGTCTCTGCCCATCCCAGCCCAGCCTGTCCCATCACAGCCTGTCCCATCCCAGCCTGTCCCAACCCAGCCTGTCCCATCGCAGCCTGTCCCATCACAGCCTGTCCCAGCCCAGCCTGTCCCATCGCAGCCTGTCTCATCACAGCCTGTCCCATCCCAGCCTGTCCCAACCCAGCCTGTCCCATCGCAGCCTGTCCCATCACAGCCTGTCCCAGCCCAGCCTGTCCCATCGCAGCCTGTCCCATCCCAGCCTGTCCCAGCCCAGCCTGTCCCATCACAGCCTGTCCCATCCCAGCCTGTCCCAACCCAGCCTGTCCCATCGCAGCCTGTCCCATCACAGCCTGTCCCAGCCCAGCCTGTCCCAGCCCAGACTGTCCCAACCCAGCCTGTCCCATCGCAGCCTGTCCCATCACAGCCTGTCCCATCCCAGCCTGTCCCAGCCCAGCCTGTCCCATCCCAGCCTGTCCCATCCCAGCCTGTCCCAACCCAGCCTGTCCCATCGCAGCCTGTCCCATCACAGCCTGTCCCAGCCCAGACTGTCCCAACCCAGCCTGTCCCATCGCAGCCTGTCCCATCACAGCCTGTCCCAGCCCAGCCTGTCCCATTGCAGCCTGTTGTAGCTTTGCTCCCCCAGGCAGCAGCTGCCCTCAGCCACGCAGCAGTGTTGACCTTTACCTGACCAGGTGACTCCTTCGACTCCTTTGGCACATTTGTCCCGTCTTCGCTTCCGCTGTAGAGGTGGCAGTCTTACTACAAAGTTGTTAAGTCATCACCAGTCTGTACTCTGGGCTCAGGCTGTTTCTTTAACAACACTCCCCCAAACTGACTTCAAGGCTGGGTGGATGAATAGGAGTTTTTGGAGGAGATGCCCAGCAGGGGTCAGCTGGGGTGGAATCAAAGCCCGTTGCTGTGTGCAGGGCCCAGGAAGAGGCTTTCGGGCTCAGGGGGGATGTCCTCATCTCCACCCAGGAGACCCCCAGGGTGAGCATGGGGGAACCAGAGCAGCAACCGTCAGGTGTAGGAAAATGGAGAGAGAAGAGTAGAGTGTGTTGTCAGGGGCCGGGGGCCGGGAGGTGGGGGTGAGGGAGGGGATGGCTAACGGGTGTGGGTGTCTCTTTGGGGTGATGAAAACAGTCTACAATTGACTGTGGGGATGGTTGCACTTGTGGTAAATGTACTAAAAGTCATTGAACTGCACACGTTAAATATGTGAGTTTGATGGTGTTTGAATGATCTCACAAAAAAGCTGTTAGAAAATGAACAAATAAGCCAAGCCCCAGGCTGGTGCGATGGGTGTAGCCAGTCACCTGTATGCACTTACCCTGGGCCTCAGGGCTGAGCAAGATCACCACAGGCCTTTCCCGGCATTTGGTGAAATACTTGCTGAGAAGGAGTCGGGCGGGCGGGAGAAGCAGACAGGGAGTCCTGGAAGTGTGGCCCCTCCCTGCGGACCAGACCCTGTTTACATGGGTGGAGGCTGTGTCCCCACAAGGCGGAGCTGCGCACTCAAGAAAACCAGCCCTGGGTGATTTCATCAAGCCTGGTGTGGGGACAGAGCCAGGAGTGCAGTTTCCAGGCTCTCGCCCTCATGTGGAAAGGTGCTGGCTCAGGTAGTAAATGGCCATCAACTGTGATCAGATGGCCATCAGCTGTGGCTAGTTGGCCGTCAGCTGTAACCAGTGAGCCATTGGCCACTAATATAACTGCCATGGCTCCGCTAGCAGCAAATGGGGGCTAGCAAGAAGACGGTGGCTGGCAAGCGCGGACTGAAGTTCAGACAGCGGGTTGCAGGTAGTGTGGCCCCTGCTTCCTGTGTATCCACCCCAGCCGCCAGCGAGAATATAGTGGTGTGACTCCCCCATCTATGGCTCCGTGGGTGTCCCTTTTGGCCTCACCATGTCCTGCGTTCCTATGTGGGGAGCGGGATGTAAGGCCTGCGGGAGATAATGAGGCTAAGAGAGTCAGGCGGGTTGAGAAAGGTGAGTGCTTTATTCTGCGCCCCTGGGCGAGGTTCCCCGGTCTGCAGACGGGGCCGGTGAAGTCGCGCCCACGGCAGAGCGAGGGAGGTGTATATGGGATTTTTGGGGAGGGGTTGGCTGATGAGGTGGCAGATGAGCAGGCCCCCCAGCGCAGATCGGGCTCGAGCAAGCAGCTGCATCCGGAGTTGCTTATGGCACCTGGGTCTGCTGCCTCTTGGGGAAACTCCAGGGGGCCCAGTTTCTGTCATGCGAGGAGGGGTCTGACTTGGCAGAGGGGTCTGACTTGGCTCCTGGCCGCTTTGACCATGCCCGTAGCTGACCTAACACGGGACAGGAGACCCTGCCTGACTCCCTGCGTGACACCTGTGTTCAACGCGACACCCACAACCTGTCTGAGGAGACCCTACTGTCCTGAATTCCCTGGTGTGGGGACAGAGCCCCAGAGAGCAGTTTCCAGGCTCTTGGTCTCAGGTGGAAAGGTGCTGGCTTGGCTAGTAGATGGCTGTCAGCTGTGACTAGTTAGCCATTAGCCACAGATATAACTGCCGTGGCTGAGCTAGCAAGTGAGGTTGGTTGGCAGAGAAGTAGACGGTAGGTTACACATCGTGTGGCTCCTGCTTCCTGTGTCTCCAGCCCAGCCGCCAGCGAGACTGTAGTGTATGAACCTCCCATCCATGGCTCTGTTGGGGTTCCTTTTTGGCCTCACCATATCCTGCATTCTTGTGCGGGGAGCGGGACCAGAGACCCTGAATGACGCCCGGGATTGCTTTCCATTTTTGCAAAAATTAAATCCAGCTGGACAGCCATGCCCCTTGGAGATACGTCACAGGTCCAGAGGGCAG
Organism: Rhinolophus hipposideros; assembly: GCF_964194185.1. Taxonomy (NCBI): domain Eukaryota; kingdom Metazoa; phylum Chordata; class Mammalia; order Chiroptera; family Rhinolophidae; genus Rhinolophus; species Rhinolophus hipposideros. The sequence continues at coordinate 28,847 of NW_027668939.1, read as the reverse complement.
TGAGATCTGAAGGGTCATTCTCACCTGGCGCAGTCCTGGGAGTCACGCCCTGGAGCAGCACCTGGCCTGCTCCCCAGGGGACGAGGCGATGTAACCTGAAGTTTGTTAAAGAATTTATCTTGCTTTCCCTGATTTATAAGTGACATAGGTTTAATGTGGAAAATTCGGAAGATAAAAAATCGATAAAAAGGCTGTTTAAAAGCACCCACAGTGGCCAATCATTTCTAATCTATTTGTATTTTCTGGAGGCCTTAACCAGTGAATTTGTACCCTGGAAGCAGGGAGAAAACGGCCCAGGGCAGGGTTGTGGGGACACAGTGTGAGGACGCCCCAGGGCTGGCCCGGGTTCCCCACCAGCCAGTCCTGGGTTCAGATCCTAGCGTGTGGCTGCGGGGCCAGTGGGAAGCTAGCTTCCTTACAGACACGTGAGGCGCAGTCCCAATTGACAAGCCTGTGACCTAAGGTGCATTGTGAACCTTCAGTCAATGACAAGTTCGTGCTCTGCTTTTTCAACTCCAAATGGCTCTCCCCACCCTCAGGACACGATGCAGGTGAGCCTGCGACTCCTTTTCAATGATGACTGTCCCGTCTTCTCCTGTGAACCTAACTGGGCTGGGGGACGTACCCCAGTGTGTGGCTCCCTCCTCTTCCTGCAGCCCCCACATTTGTCACTACTGTTTTCACCAGCAGAGCAACCAGCATTCCTGAGCTGGCTGCCTGGGACCCTCACCGGCCCTCTGAGCTTCTTCCTGTCTTTTCTGCTCTGGGCTCCTCTGGCCCAGGCTCACTTCCTGCCCTCTCCTGCGTTTTCAATCTGCAGTTCTTACCCATCTCCTAGTTTTCCTGAAAATGGAGTTTCAAAACCTTTCCTGTAGTTTTATGTGATCTCTCGGTGGGCGGTGCAAACAGCCTTGTCCGTAGCAGGAGGCCCAGAATCATGCTTTTCAAGTAAATATTTAAGGTTTTTTTTTTTTTTTTTTATAGAAAAAAGACAACAACCTCCCTTGGGAGAGTCTGTTCAGGTTTATTTTTTCAGCTAAAGACAACAATCATTTTTCCTGAACGACATTTTTGGAGTCATCTTGGTTTTAGGAATGTCTAGTATAACGTTTTAGCTTTAGAAAAAGTGCATACGAGCAAGGTGTTTCTAAGTTCAAAGAATTTAAACAAACCTTTCTGGTAGAATAAACAAAAAGGACAAATTTCACTAAATTTTATCTTAAAAAAAAGAAATGGGCGCGTCTCTTTCTCATTTCCTGCTGCGAGGTATTTGGCTTATTTGTGTAAAAGCCTTGAGGGAAAACTCGAAATTTTCCTTCCTGTGCTTCACGGAAGAGTAAGGTGACAAAAGTGCAGAGGGTAGCGTGTCTGTCAGAGGAATCTGGGCCCCTGGCTCTGGACATGAGATGATTCCACCTGGGGGGGGGGGGAGCGGAGGCGCCAGGCGCCAGCTCCTTGGGGAGGAGCAGAGCTGGAAAAGAGCAGCCACACTTCAGAAGGACACACAGAATGAGGGATCAAACCGGGCGGTGTGTTCAGAAAGAGCCTCCGGCTCCAGTCGGAGCCCCAGGGCCCTCTCTCTCTAAGGCGGTTGTGCGCCTGGCATCTTGCGAGACTCACTCTGATAGGAACTGCCTTGCTGTTTATAGTCAAGATGAAAGGCCGGCTTCGAAGTCTCCCTCACAGAAAACGCCTTCCAGCCCGTTCTGTGAGAGAGGCTGTAGGAAATGTGTCAGGAGTGATGAGGCTTAGTGAAAAGTGGAAACCTGGGGGGCGGCCGGATGGCTCAGTTGGTTAGAGCACAGGACTGCAGGTTCAATTCCCACATGGGCCAACGAGCTGCGCCTTCTGCTACTAGAATGAGACGAGGAGCTGCCACTGAGCTCCCAGGCCGATGACTCAGCTGGTTGGTGCACGAGCTCCCAACCACAGGTTGCCGGTTCAACTCCTGCAAGGGATGGTGGGGTGCGCCCCCTGAAACAAAGATTGAAAATGGCGAATGGGCTTGTTGCTGAGCTGCGCCCTCCACAACTAGACTGAAGGACAACGACTTGGAACTGATGGGCCCTGGAAATACACACTGTTCCCCAATACAGTCCTGTTCCCCTTCCCCAATAAAATCTTAAAAAAAGAAAAAGTGGAAACCTGGAGGGGCCTCTCGTGATTGCGCACAGAGGGCGTGGACGCGACGTCTGTGGAAACGCAGAAAGTGTTCACGGAGCACTGGGGCTTTTCCCACCAGGAATGGGCAAATGATTTGCAAAGACCTGCCCCATGGCATGGACAAGGGAACGTTCGTTTCTCCAGCCAGTCTCAAAAATGGTCCAAAAATCTAAAAAAGCATTCCCTGTACATCAGTGGTTCTCGGTGGAGGTGACCCAGCCTCCCAGAGGCCACGTGGCCATGTCTGGAGGCATTATTCGTGGTAACAACTGGGGAAGTGGGACAGCTGCTGAGACCTAGCAGGTGGAGGCCGGGTGCTGCTGCAGGTCCCGTGGCACCTGAATGGCCCCAGGGGAGGAATGATTAGTGCAGGGCCAGCAGTGTCGTGCTGGGCAAACCCCGCTATACGTGGGGACAGGCACGTGGGAATCTGGATTGTGCCAGAAAATCACATGGGAGGCTTCCCAGTTTTGTGTAAAACCGTGTCTGTCATAAGGGGACGAGCTCCCGGCTGAGCTGCCGCCTTTTCAGCCCCTGGAGCTCCAGCGTGCCTCACTGTTGCTCTGTGGTGATCAGTCTGGTGTGGGCGACAAGAGAATTAATTGGCTTATGTGTTCCAATGCAACGGTCAGTTTCCTTGGTGGAGGCTTGCATCCCACGCTCAGTAAACGGGGCTGGATGGCTCCTGCTCCCCTTCTGCAGAGACGCTCGCTCTGGCCTCTGGGTGCCAGGATTCCTCCATGGAAGAGGTTGAAGCAGGGAGGAGAGTGTCCATCAGGGGGCAGTCACGCCCTGTCTCCGATTGGTGCCAAGGGCGGCTCATTGTTGCTCAAATAGTAGAAAAAGTCATCCCAACACCCTCAGCTCACCGTGGGGAGCCACGGCCAGCTCATGCTCCCTGGAAGCTGAGCATGGAAACGTCCTCTTTTCCTGGTCATTCCTGGCACTGGCCATTGATTTCTCTTTAAAGAAGTGCCATAGCAGTATTTTTAGTCTCCTCCATCCCTGGTGAGGGAAGGAGGTCTCTCGCGCCCTCTGCTCTGCACAGCTGACCGCCAGGTGCTGTAAAGGCTGTGTTTCCTCTGCTTCGCCCAGCTGAGAGGGCTTAAAGGGGTGGTCCAGCATAGCTGGCACTCGTGTCCCCATGGGTGTCCTACTGGCCACTCTCTGCCTCCTGCGTGGTCCCCTTCCCAGAACAGCACCTCTTGGAGCCCTGCGGGATGAGGGTCTCCGTTCTGTCCCCTGGTGATCAGAGGCAGATCTCAGACTGCTCTCTGATCCCCAGGCAGCCCATTTAATTCTGGTGCAAAGCCAGGCCCCCTGGAGAGGCGCCTACCCACTGGCTTCTCCCGGGGGTGGGCAGGTTCTGGGGGACTGGCTGTCACCCAGGTCTTGGCGGTGGGTAAGTCTGTCCTCAGTTGCTCAGTGCCACGCTCTGCCAGGATGGAACATGCCCACTGCTCCCTGCAGCGTTGGGCACTGGCAGGTTCTGCCTGGAGAGGGCTGAGGGCCCTGGGGCCCTGGGTGTCAGATGCACGTGGGTCGTGGGTCACTCTGCACTGAAAGGGCTTGCGTCAACAGAACCTTATCTCACTGGGGGAGGATAGATTTGAACAGCCACTGTGGGAAAATGTGGGTTCTCTTGTAAAGTGGAAGTTTGATACCCAAGGCCTGGGAAGCTCTTCAAGAAATGCACCTTGGGGCGGCCGGTTAGCTCAGGTGCTTAGAGCGCAGTGCTCTTAACAAGGTTGCTGGTTTGATCCCCACATGGGCCACTGTGAGCTGTGCCCTCCACAACTAGATTGAAACAACTACAGGGCACCTTGGTTTTCGAACGTAATCTGTTCCAGAAGACCGTTTGAGTTCTGAAGCGCTTGAAAACAACCGACAGGCCTCAGGACCTTGTACTTAGCAGAAGCCGCGTGACATGTTCGACTTCCGAGGTGTGTTTGAAAACTGAAGCATTTACGTCTGGGTTTATGGCATTTGTAAACCGAAATGTTCGTCAACGGAGACGTTTGAAAACCGAAGTAATACTGTACTTGACTTGGAGCTGATGGATCCTGGAAAAACATACTTAAATAAAAGTTAAAAAAAAGTGCACCGAGTGCACAATTTGTGCAAAAGCGGACACACTGGAGCACAGCGGGAGGCCGGGCCAGCTTTGTCCCAGCAGCACACGACCACAGTAGGGGAACCGAGGCACACCAGTGACCGAGGGAGCTCACGCACAAAGCATCAAACTAAGCAAGAGATGACTTGGACGTACGTTCGTGTGTGATAAAACTGTTTACAAAACCCGAGGAAGCAAATGCATGTACAGGGCAGGCTAGTGTTTGCGTCTGGGATGGTAGGGGTGGGGGGGAGAGGGGGGGATGGAGGGAGCACGGAAGGTAACACTTTCATTCTGGGGTTTGGGGCTAAAGGTATTCATTGTATTATTAGTACACATAAATGCATGGACAAATCCATCAGTCCAATGAAAGAAGCCATGTGTGACCTGTGATGAGTGTGTCACGGTTGCAGGAGTGTGTGTCCTCTGCTCTGAGCCCGAGTCCAGGTGACAGATGGACACAAGGTCCACCCCACCCCAACCTACTACCTGGTTAGAATTAGCCCTTCAGAACAATGTAATACAGAGGAAGTTCCCTGCCCCCCGCTGACCACTTATTATGCGTTTCTTTTCTCAGAATCCAGCTCATGTCCAGGGCTGAGGACCTGGGCGCAGCAAGAAGGGCGGGCTCAAGGACACTCAGTGACCTGGGGACTGCTGGCTGGATCCTGGCCTTCTCCCTGAAGGTTCTCCTTATAGGCAGCACCAGGGACAAGACAGGAATGGCTTCATGGTGAAGAAGCTTTGGGTGAAGAGTGGGAAATTGTTTTCATGGGATTTCTGAGGTCTGTTCAGTTTAAGAGGGGAAACCAGGACCTCTGGGGAGCACTTGCTTGTCACGATTTAATTGCCTATACTTTTCCTTCCAGTGCCAGCTGGAGGGATGACTGCCATTTCTGGTTGTTCTGGAAAGTGCATTTGTGGAGCGCCTGGTTCTGCCCGCGGTGGACACGGGTGTGCGTGCGCCATTAGTGTACTGACCTCCTGTCCCCAAAGGGCTGCAGAGAACTCAACTCTTGGGGTGGGGGGTTAGGACGGTGTGGGTGTGGGGAGGGGGGCTGCGGAGAGGGGTTGAGAGTGTCACAGAGTAGTGCAGGGCCCAGATGGCACCCACTTGGACTCGCTCTGATACACATTTTGGCAGAATTTTCCAAGTATCCGCTCAGAACACCCATTCTAGGGGGTGCTCACAGGCAGGGCATGGGAAAAGGAACTCCAGCCAGATAAATTTGGGAAGTGCTGTTTCGGATGGAGTTCCCCATGCTTCCGGCCATCCCTACATTCCTGCACATTGGGAGTGGCTGTAGAAAGTTTCTCAGATTTGTTTGACTTTCGGGCATTTCCTGGGAAGACGCCTGAAGGAACGTGCTGTGGAAATGTCACCTGTGGTGGTCCCTGCCCTCCCTCCATCTCTAGAGGACGGTCCATCGTGATGGGACCCCACACCCTGAAGGGTTGATGAGCTGGCCCTCCCTGGGGGACGGGGAAAGAGAAGGGGTAGGCATGCTGGCTTGGCCCAGGGGACCAGGGCAGGCGGCCCACCCTAAATAATGGTTCTCAGAGGGTCCTAGCGCTCTTCCCGCCTGGCTCCCTTCTCCTGTACTGTTTCCTTGGCCACCGCCCTCTTCCACCAGGTTTAGTTATCAGGAATCAGAGTGCCTCTCTCAGTGCCTGGGGTGGGTGACGTTACCTGATTTTCAGAGGGGGACACGCAGGCCCAGATAAGTGAAGTCTGTCCAAGATCACATGGAGAGTCACCTGTGGAAGGGGATCGGTTCCATCTGACTCTGAAATCCCCGCTCTCCCCATCTGCCCCCAGGAAGCTGTTGACGACGCAAGTCCAATCCCCAGAGGGGCCGAGGAAGCCAGGGCCCTGCTGATCCTGTCTGTGCCACCTCCAGTGTGAGAGGACATGGCCCCAGGCTGCCTGTGTGCTGAGTGCTGGGGTCTGGGCCCAGAGCCTGCACAGCCAGCCTGGCACTCGGCCAAGCGCAGACTCGGTCGATTGCTCCCCTTGACTAGTCAGCAAAATTGTGCACCGAGTCGGGGAGCTCTCTGGACGGCCATGTGCAGCGCTGGACTTGGCTTCTCGGACAGGAAGCTGGGCTCAGGGCAGCCGTGTCATCTGCATGAGTCCTGCCAAAGGCCGGGGGCCTGTGCACTTCTGGGTTAGCCTCTGGCACCCGTTCAGCAGCCCCTGGGAGGACATGTGGCCCAGCAGCCTCTTGGGCAGTGGCTTCAGAGGTGGCAGGACTCACGGGCAGGAGTGACCATGGCTGAGACTGAGACCAGGGCAGTCAGGGCCCCTTTCAGGGGATGGTGACATTTCCTTACTGTATTAGTCAGGGGTATCCAGGGGAAGAGAACCAGTAGGGTGTGCATGTATAGGAAGAGAGTGCTGTGAGGACTCGGCTCCCGGGGTCTTGGAAGCTGACAAGTTCCAAGGTCTGCAGTGGGCAGGCTCAGGAGGCAGCATGAGTGTCCATTTAGTTTGTCCGAGCAAAGGAAAAGGCCGATGCACCAGGTGGAGGGTGTCAGGCGGGAGGGGATTCCCTCTCACTTTTGGGTCCAGTCAGGTCTTCGACCGATTAGACGAGGCCCACCACACTGGGGAGGGCCCGCTGCTCTGCTCAGTCACAGATCCAAATGTTCGTCTCATCCAGAAACACACTTGCAGGCACACCAGAATGATGGTTGACCAAATGTCAGGTTGACACATAAAAGTGAGCATTACACTATTGATTGTGTGTCCTTCATCGAAGTCTCGGGCCAGAACCAGGCAGTAAGTGGCCTCAGTAAATCGTGAGAGAAAAGTGAGCTGCACGCTGCAAGCACGTGCCCTGGGCCGTGTGGCTGCTGTCCTCTGTGCCCAGCCTGGTGGTCATGCGGTGCAAAGCACGGGGTCTGCACTTACCGCTTTCGTCAGACCTCCATGGAGCACGGGGTCCCGCTGTCGGCCACGGTCCCCTCTCGATTGTGGGAACAGCGGCTGTGAACCTTCCAGCAGTCCCTCAGGCAGACACCCAGCCCCCGCAAACCATCAGGTAGACTTCTGTGCACTGGCGCACGCCACCCGGGACTGATAACTTTGTTTTATGGGAAATTGTATTCATCCACTTGGCCAGGCTGGACCCCGGGAGTGGCATGTGCTTGTGAGGTGGTGTGTCCTTTGACAGTTGGCTCTGAGTGGGTGCAGGCAGGTGCTGGGCCACAGCATGGAGGAAGGAGCAGAACCCTCGCCCTGGCAGCTCTCCTTTGGGTCCGGAGAGAGTGACAACTGTGGGTAAGCATGCATGAAGGTGGGAGGTGGGGCTGTGAGGCCATGCTGGCCCCCCACGGTCCCCAATGTCCTGTCATCCTTGGACTGGCAACAGCCTGCAGGGCCACGTGAAGGGCTCCTGGCCCCCACTCAAAGCTCCGATATTCCTCTAGAAATTTCTCGTCATGGAGCTTCTGCCCAGCCTGTGGTCCCCCTGCTTTCCCCTCACCCTACACCCACCCAGTCACCAGCTCTGCCTCTACACGCTGTCTCGTCTTCCTCACCTAGTGCTCCAGGTTGCCCCCTCTCTCCTCCCTGGATTCAGTGATGGCCCCTGCCCCAGGCAGGGGTCCCCCCAGGCTACCACTCATCCATCTGGCCATGCCCCTCCTCTGTGCAGACCCCCACAGCCCCCACACCCAGGCCCTCCCAGAGTGGTCCCTGCTGCTCCCCCACCCCCTCCACTTCTGCTCCATCCCGAGTCCCTGCAGCCTGCCCAGCCTGGCATGCCCCGGTCCAACCCAGCAGGCTTGGGGGCCACACCCCTCCTCGGGGGCCCCCATGAGACCCCAGGGACATCTCTCTGCTGGGGAGAGCACACAGCTCAGTTTACAGGTCTGTCCCCCCAGACCAGTCGCTCTGAGGGCAGGCTGAAACGTGGGTTGAGTAAATTTATGAACAATGACCCTGGGTCCTAAAACGTCAGAATCACAACTGCTCATAGATGGGGACCTCGGTGGTCGTTTCTACAAAGGCTTCCAACCTTGCGTCAACTCAAGCCATCCCACCCTGGCTGCAGGAGCACACCTCAGGCCGAACTTGGCCTCCGTGGGCGTCCCTTTCAGATCTCTGTCTGCCCTCCAGCCTCAGTCTACGTCCCACGCCCTCATCCCCGGGAGGGCGGGCGGTGGCCTGGCCTTGGCCCAGGATGGGCCGTGACAGCCAGCCCTCGACTGTCCGCGAGAGGGCGCTGTGAGCCCGCCCACCGATGGTTGGGAGGCCTTAGGGGGCGGGGAGGAGGGAGAGCGGGCGGCAGGAGGGCGGGGCGTGGGCGGGGCCATGGGGTGAGCCTGGGTACCGGTGTGTACACGTGGCAAGAGCAGGTGTGTGCTCATCTCCAGGGGCCGGGGCCTGGGAGGGGCGGGTGGAGGGGGCACCTACACCTGGGAGGTTGTGGGCCAGGGCGGCAAGGCGCCCAGGGGTGCCAGCAGAGTCCTTGTGGGCCAGGGCAGGAGTTGGACGGCACCCGGTGGGAGGTCCAGCTCAGTGCTGCCCTCATAGCCTCAGGCTGGGGCCGCGCCTCCCTGGGGGCTTGAGTCCCCTGGGTGCTGCCTCCGGCCAGCAGCCCTCAGCCCCCCCACTCATGCGAATAACCAGGTGCTTGGGCCCCAGGACTCCTACATCTGAGTGTGGGGCTTGTCTGGGAGGCCTGGAGGTTGCCCACCATTGGCTTTGTGTGAAGGGGGCCTGGGGCCAGCTAAGGTGGGTGGGAGCAGGGCCCAGGTGCAGGGTGGCCATGATGGGAGAGCAGCCCCTGGAGGTGGCCCAGGCCAGAGAGGTGTGGCTGGCGGTGGTGGGTGGCTGGTGGGTCGGAGGAGGTGGCCACGTGGGTGAGAATGGCGTTTGCTGTGAACAGGTGAAGCCCGTGAGGGCTCAGCACAGCGCCTGGCCCACAGCCTTCAACGTGAGGCCTCTGTCCTCATCACCACTCCCCCCACGAGCGCCATCTCAGATCACCCAAGTTACGGAGAGCTGACCCCGGGCCGGGACTCACAGGACTGCCACCTCCTCCAGGACTGAGGAGGTACGTCGAGGAACAAGGGGCACCATCGCAAAGCCCGGGATCTGGGCTGTGGGCATGAGGCCCCCAGACGTCACCGAGGGCACAGGCCTGGGATCAGCCGCAGCCCCGCCCACGCACCCACTGCTCTGTCCCCCAGCCAGGAGTGCACGGTTCCCTGCAATGGACTTGGCACCAGGCATGCGCAATAAGACCACGCCTTGCTTCTCCTCAGGGCTGGGCTCCTTCTGAATGGAAGACAAATGCATTTTAATTTTTTCCAACTTGACACAAATCCCCCCCCTCGAGGAACTGGGTCACCAAGCAAGGAAATCCGTAGCTGGCTCACTCTCAATCCTTCCCCATAAAAATGTCCCTTGTTCTTTTGTCACACTGAAGGTGTCCATGGGGCTGTGCTCAGAAATGGACAGGCCCTGGGGAGTTACAGGGACGCTGCAGAACAGGGTCCTCCATCCCAGGAGCTGACAGACGTCTAGGAAGGACGTGCGTCTCCACTCCTGTGGTTTAAGGGAGAGGAAGGTGAGGTTCAGAAAGGGAAGGGGCTTGCCCAGGGTCACACAGCATGCTAGAGCTGGGACAGGCACCAAAGCCCCTGCCTCCTAGCGCAACTAGGAGGGTGCCTCAGCCTCACCCTTCGCCGGGTGCTGGGACCTCTCTGAGCTTGGCTCCCTTACCTGTGGACGGGGTGACCACACCTGCCTCTCAGGTGTTCAAGAGTAGGGCCTCCATGTGTCCCCAGGCACCCACCGGCTCCTGGGGATGGGCTCTTGGCACTGGCAGGTCCCTGTGCCTCCCTCCGGCCTCTCGGAAGCCAGGAGTGTCCAGGTCCATCAGATGGATGTTTAAGTCACAGGAATGGGGCAGAGCCTGCGATGGCTGTGCAGTTGGCGGGGGGATGTCACCCGGTGGCCCACAGCAGACCTGAGCCTGGCGTCAGCTTGGCCTCTCTGGCCTCGTGCACTCTTGGCCAAGGCAAGTTACCTCATGCCACTGAGCCTCAGTTTCCCCATCTGGAATCGAGAGGCAGAAATCCAATGAAAGGCGTTGCGTGTGGCTCCAATGAGCGGGATATATGAAGTGTGTCCTGGAACCTGCCCACCCCATTCAGACGTGAGGAAGGCAGGCCAGGAGGCTGGGCCGTGAGTGACCAGGTCCTGAGGCACTTTGGGACAGCCCAAGCTGGGTGGTTTCTAAAGTCCTCAGTGTTTGGATCTGTGGCTTTTCTTTGGTGGAGGGAGGCGACAGGGGGACTCAGAAGTTCATTTGAATCACGTGGGCAGGGACCCCACACATGCTCTGGGCTCAAGGATTTTTTTACCCCTGGAGAACCCTGTGCAGGCAGTGTGGCCCCAGGGCTATGGCGAGACTGTGAGAGACACTTTATCAGGAGGGCTGGTATTTCCATTTCTGATGAGCTGCCCCGATCGGCACCTTCATGAAGACGGGGCTGCTGGGCTCCGGGAATGTGTATGTAGGCCGAGTTCCTTCTGGGTCTGCTCACAAGGGTCCTGCCTCTCTGGACTGCTGTCCTCAGGCCATCTGCCATGGCTCCAGGCCCCGGTCCAGGGCCTGACTCTGTCCACCTCCACCATACACGATCACTCCACTTATGTGCTGAGTATACATTTGTCCATCCATCCATCCATCCATCCATCCATCCATCCATCATCCATCCATCCATCCATCCATCCATCCACCATCCACTCCATCCATCCATCCACCATCCATCCATCCATCCATCTACCATTCATCCATCCATCCATCCATCCATCCATCCACCATCCACTCCATCCATCTATCCACCATCCACCATCCATCCATCCACCATCCACTCCATTCATCCATCCATCCACCATCCGTCCATCCATCCATCCATCCATCCATCCACCATCCATCCATCCATCCATCCATCCACCATCCATCCATCCATCCATCCACCATCCATCCATCCATCCATCCATCCATCATCCATCCACCATCCATCCATCCAGCCATCATCCATCCACCATCTAGCCATCCACCATCCATCCATCTATCCATCATCCATCCACCATCTATCCATCCATCCATCCACCATCCATCCACCATCCATCCATCCACCATCCATCCATTCATCCATCACCCATCCATCCATCCATCCATCCATCCATCCATCCATCATCCATCCATCCACCATCCATCCATCCATCCATCATCCATCCACCATCCATCCATCCATCCATCCATCCACCCACCATCCACTCCATCCATCCATCCATCCATCCATCCATCCATCCACCATCCATCCATCCATCCACCATCCACTCCATCCATCCATCCATCCATCCATCCACCATCCACTCCATCCACCATCCATCCATCCATCCATCCATCCATCCACCATCCATCCATCCATCCATCCACCATCCATCCATCCATCCATCCATCCATCATCCATCCACCATCCATCCATCCAGCCATCATCCACCCACCATCTAGCCATCCACCATCCATCCATCTATCCATCATCCATCCACCATCCATCCATCCACCATCCATCCATCCATCCATCCATCCATCCATCCACCATCCATCCATCCACCATCCATCCATCCATCCACCATCCATCCACCATCCATCCATCCATCCATCCATCCATCCATCCATCCATCCATCATCCATCCATCCATCATCCATCCATCCATCCATCCATCATCCATCCACCATCTATCCATCCATCCATCCACCATCCATCCATCCATCCATCCATCCATCCACCCACCATCCACTCCATCCATCCATCCATCCATCCATCCATCCACCATCCATCCATCCACCATCCACTCCATCCATCCATCCATCCATCCATCCACCATCCACTCCATCCACCATCCATCCATCCATCCATCATCCATCCATCTATCCACCCACCATCCATCCATCATCCATCCATCCATCCATCCATCCATCCATCCATCCATCATCCATCCATCCATCCATCCATCCATCCATCCATCCATCCATCATCCATCCATCCATCCACCATCCATCCATGCATCCGCCATCCTTCTGTCCATGTGTCTGTCTGTTCGTCCGCTATCCATCTATCCATGTATGCAGCCATGCGTCCACCCATCCATGCATCTCCTCATTATGTAAATGTTTTTCTTGAGTAAGTCGCACATACCAGTTTAGGGCTAGGAGTGAGTAGGGAGAGATCCAAAGGGGAAAAACCAGATACCATCTGTGCCCTCCAGGGCCACAGTCTGGTGGGGATGACAGAGGAGCAAACGGCTGCCTCCACCACCAATGTGTGAGGGCAGGTTGGGGGCAGCACAGGTGCTAAGGGAGCCAGAGGATCCAGGCCCACTGGAGGTAGTGGGTGGGGCCGTGAGCAGGCAGGCTTCCTGGAGGGCAGACAGCGAGGCTGAGACTCGGGGCCTGTCTCCTGGCTGAGCCAGCTCTTCCATGGTGGCTCCTGATACGGCGTGCAGGACACTGCACACTCACACGTCTGTGCTGACTGCCCACACTGGGTGGGGCCACCAGCCTGCCCACGAGCCATCTGCCTCGTTCCCGCCTTCTCCCAGCGAGTGCGCCACAGCCCGTGAGCTGCCTGGCTCCTGGCACAGTTGCCATCTGCACACGTGGGCCCTGGAGCCCTGCCCCACAAAACACCCAGGGGTCTGGTGCCCTCGTGGAGAAAGGGCTGGGCCTGCAGAGCCCTACAGGACCAGAGAACGCTCCTCCTGGGGGGCGCCACACTTTATAACTTACCATACCCAGCGTTTTGTTTCATTCTCGGGACTGTCCTGGGAGGTGGCCAGGCAGTGGCCTTTGGTGGAAACTGAGGATCCAGAGAGTTGGTGACTTGTGCCTGGGCATAGAGCCCCCAGGGGCAGAGCTGAGCCTTCTTCTTCTTGTAGCCAGGGAGGGTAGAGAGGGCGGAAGGGTGGGAGGGTTTGGCCACTGAAAGCGCTGGCCATGGGTGGTGGTGGCTTCAGCTTCAGGAGGGGCTTGGGTGAAGGGTGTGGGCGCAGGGGGCATTGAAGGAGGGTATGGAGGGAGCAGGCTGGGGTAGGAGCAGTGGCGCCCGCGTGAATGTGTCTCCGTAAGTTCCTGCGAGTGTTCTCAGAACACACCTCGGCCCTCCCCACAGCTTGGGGAACATCCACAAATTCGTTTCTCAGCCATTCATGCTCACGCACTCGTTTATTGGGCTCCTGCTGGGTGCCTGGCCTGTGCCAGCTGGCGAGTCTCTAGCGGATTTCTCCCCCTTGGCTCTGTGTCCACGTGGGGCTGGGTTATTGTCGTGGGGGGTGTCCTGTGCATTGGAGGGTGTCGGGCAGCATCTTTGTCCCCTGCCCACTAGGTGCCAGTAGCACACCTCCAGTTGTGGCAACCAAAGTCCCCAGACATTGCTTAGTGCCCCATTCTGCCCCCCACTGAGAACCGCTGTCTGCAGCAGTGAACACAGGAGAGTCCCTGCATCCGTGGGGCGCACAGTTGGGGGGAGACAGAAGAACAGGGTCTCGCTGGGTCACAGGAGGGTGGGAGGGGCGGGAGGACCCCTGCAGTCTGGCTGATGATAGGCTGGATTGGGAAGAATGGTGTGGACTGGGGTCCAGGACATCTGGGAAGGAACAAAGCCTCGCTGAGCTGGGAGGCCAGGAGAGGGGGCTTGTCAGGCACGGGCGTCCTATGTATGGAAGAGACCCTCAATCCAGAGGGGTGGGCCTTCCCCGGGTCACCCAGACCCCTGACTCCTTTTCCTCTCTTCCAGCCTTGCCGTCTTCGACCAGCTGTGCTCTCAGATGTGCCTGGCCTGCCTCTTGCAGGATGAGAACTGAGCAACTTGGGGCTTGGAAGGAGGGCACTTCACCTGCCCATGGACAGTTGAAGGTGGTGACAATGGGCTCAGACCCAGAGCCTCATTGCAAAGAGCTCAAAGCAGAAAGGCCTGTCCTGGGGCTGTAAATTGTCACTCGTCTCACCGCCCTGCTAGGGGTGGGCAGAGCTGGGCTCAGAGCTGGTCCTCATGTAGGGTGCTGCCACAGTGGGGGGACAGCAGGCGGGCTGGTCTCACAGGCACCTTGACACTTTCCTCTTCTCTATGGGGGAGCGTGGTGGCTTGGAGGGAGGTGGCACCCTCTTCCTTGAGGATAGATGTGGAGGGGAGGCCCCAGCCACCAGAGAAGGAGCCTCCTGGGGCCCTGGGCCAGCTCCTCTTGTTCCCGGTGGTCCCAACGTCTCCTTTTGGAATCGTCCCCTGCCTCAGGGTGGTGCCGGGGCAGACAGGGCAGAGCCAGAGGACTTTGGGGGACACACAGGAAATCAGGGATCTCTGATGTGAAGGAGAAAAGCTCGCCTAGTCTCACATCCAGTCTAGCCTCCCAAGAGGGCGAAGGGCTCTGCCCTGGGGAGGGCTGTGAGGGGCTTGGCGGCCTGGATCCTGGGTGGGGGAGAGAAATGGGTGGGAGACTGGGAAGAAGGGTGGTGAGGGCAGGTGCTGGCTTGGGGCATCCGCACACCCTGTGTCCTGAGCATCTGGAGGGCGGGCAGCCTGGCAATCAGACCACAGAGAATCAAGAAGAGGGGTGAGGGGCCTCTGGACACCGGGAGGGGCATTATTGGGGGTTCAGCAGCACAGGGCTCTGGAGCATGTGTAGGTGTGGGAGAAAAATAAGAAAGTCAAGGACTTGATGATTGGGTCAGTTCAATCTTTTTTAAGCATTGTAAGAAAAGGCGCGATAACTTTTATTAATAAATTCTGCCTGTTGGACTGTGGGCCTTCAAATGTGACCCTGGCCGAGACGAGGCTACCATGGGTTCCATGTGTTCGGGGCCCTGGAAGGTGTTTGGGTTTCATGAAGAGGACACAGAAAACGGAGAACAGTTACTGGGAGCTGGCCCAGTGCCTCTTAGGGAGGGATTCCTGTTTCCAGAAGCTACTCTGAGAAGATGCTGGGGGTGTGTGGGGCTAGCACACCAGTCCGCGGGGATTCTTTGTGGGGCAGGGAAGGCAGCCCCGCCATGCTCTGCGCCAGGTCATGACTGGCTGTGGGGAAGGAGAGGCCGTACTGGAAGGGCTGGCTTCCCAGGCCGTTGTCCCTGCAGCCTTTGCACCCCTCATGCCCATTCTCCATTCTCTGCACAAGCTCTTCCCTGGGCACAACCTCCCGCCCCTCACCGCTCGCTGGTTATATTTATTTTATTCTGCTGCTTTGATCTATAAAATGCCTGTCTGTACCCAGGAAATCCCTTTCTCAGAGGTGCTGGCTATACCTCACCTGTTAATAGTGAAATATGGTGTTTGAATGTTTCATGGACTGGCATTAAATTTTTATTAGGGAGACCCGTTAGCTGGAGGTCAGCAGCTGGGCTTGTCTCTGCTGGGGCCCACGGAAGCCGGAGGCTGGGCCAGGCAGGGCCAGAGGGGCGTTCCTGGACCTTTGTCCAGAGATAGCCACCATGGGGCCCCAACATTGTGGCCCAGCAGAGGTGGGGGCTGGGCAGGGAGTCACAGAGAAAGTCAGGCTGCGGCCGTCACCTCTTGCAGTAGCAGGCTGTATACGATGACGATAATAGAAATAGTGTTTGTGAGAGCCCAGAGTTCTGGAAGCACCTGATCCTCATTGCTGCCTGGGCAGACGTCCCGTCCCTTCTGTCTGGGGATTCCAGACCCTCCTCCTGGCCCCTGATCTGGAGGGTCACTGGGCCCGGGATGGATGTCCAGCTGTCCTGCAGGCCTCTGTCCTCCTGATGGGCCCACCCACTCCTGTGCTGTGGGCCTGCCTGGCCCTCGATCCTTCCTCTGTACTGTGTCAGAGGAGAAGGAGCGGCCTCCAGTTTACAAACAACCTTTGTAGACCCTGTGTCATTCACTGTCCCAACAACACAAGAGGCACGGACTGTCCTTTCATGGTGACGGGTAGAGACTGAGGCTGAAAGATGAGGCCCAGGGGGCATGAACCCTCCCTATTTCCTTGTCATCCTTTGAAAAATAAATGGCAGTGATGTGAGGCTGTTCCTGCCGGCGTCACTCGCATGTGGGCCTGGGCTGGCTCTGCATGGCCATTGCCCCCCACTGGGGTCTCAGCACCAACTTGTGGTCCCACTAGGACTCTGATTAGAGCGTCAGCAATTTCCCTCTCCTGCTCCCCAAATCCATACACAATCTAGGAAACCAGTGAAGGACAGTGGTGCAAACAAATGAGGTGAGCCCCACGATTTTGCCAGCTCATTGCTTTGAGGGAGTTCCCAGGCTATGGCAGGGAGTGGGGCCCCGGGAAGAAACTGGTGGGGGCCCTGAGTAGAGGAGATGGATGCGAGGGTCTGGGGACACCCAGGCATCGAGCGTTCACAGGGTGGAATGCCAGAGGACAGAAGGACACACAGAAGAAGGAGTGTGTGGGAGACCTGGTGGGGCCCCTCGAGTATTCACCTGTGTGCCAGTCGCTGTATGTATGTGAGCAAAGGTCCTAGGCCCAGGAGGGGACCAATCACCGAAAGGACCAGGAGAAACAGCCCTCGGGCTGACTCAGGGCTGGTAGTCTGTTCGTTCCCACCAGGAAGACAGGAAACCTCATGATGTGGGAGCCACTGGGGACTTTATAGGAGGGTTCTGTCTCAGGTGGGAGGAATAATTAACCCAGATTAACCACCGTGGGTCCTGGTCTCATACAAGAAAGCTTAAAAGCAAGACCTGAAAGGTTCAAACTGTTTCAAAATAAACGTTTCCCCAAGCAAAGTTCAAGATTATTTATATGAATAAAAAAGATTCAGCTCCAAAAGAAGTGAACTTCACCATGTCAGGCATTCAATAAAAAATTACCAGGTGCAGCAAAAGCAGGAAAGTATGACACCCCACCCCCCTCTCCAACGAGGAGAGAAAGTAGTTACTGAAACCAACCCAGAACTAGCCTGGATGTTACAACTGGCAGATGAGGACGTTAAAACAGTTGCCATAACTATTCCATGTGCTCAAAAAGTCACAGGAAAAATTGAACATCTAAGTAGAGGCTAGGATGCTGTAAAAACCAAACTTCTAGAGGATTGAAAACTCCAAACGACCAAGTCTGAGCTGAAAGACACACCGGATGGAATTCAGCCAAACGATTAGTGAGCTTGAAGACATAGCAATAGGGGATATCCAAAATAAAACAGAGAGAAACCCCCTCACATCTATGAACGGCCACCAGGGAGCTGAGGGGAACTCCACGTCGCCCAGTGCACGTGCCGTGGGGATCCCTGGAGGAGGGAGAAGAGAGAAGAGCAGAAAAATATTTGAAGACATAAGGGCTCCTAAATGTCTGAATATGAGGAAAACCATAAACCCGTAGATTCAGGATGCTTGACGAACCCCAAGCGCGAGAAGCATGAAGAAAACTACAGCAGGCGCTTTGTAACTAAATTGCCCAACCCTGGTGATGAAGAGAACCATCTTCAGAGCAGCCAATGGAAAGAGACCCACTAACTCAGAGGAACCAACATGACGAAAACAGCAGGTTTCTCCTCAGAAATAAGCGAGGCAAGAGGGGCAAGGTCTTCAAAATGCTGAAAAGAAAACAGACTTGTCAATCTAGGATTCTACACCCAGTGACCATGTCTCTCAGAAGTGAAGGTGAAAGAAAGACGTTTCTGACACAGAACTGAACCAATCACCAAGAACGTGCAGGGCAAGGAGTGTGGAAAGGGTGTCTTCCAGGAAGGGCAACAATGCCGATGGGATTATGGATTTGCACAATGGAATACGACCACCCAAAATAGAGTGCTGCGGCTAAATACATACATTTTTTTCCCCTCATAATTTGAATGTCTTCACCAAAAGCGATAACATTAGCTAGCACTTATTGAATACTCATATGCACTCCGTGCTTTGCATATTTGACTGCAGCCCATTTTCACAAGCCCTGATGGGGCAGGTACAGTTTTTACGTCCCTTTTACAGATGAGGAAACTGAGGCTTGGAGAGGTCACATGACCTGGATGATCTAGCAAAGAGCAAGAGTCAGCCAGGGTTGAATTCATCTTCCTTTCACTCCTCCAAGCTATGCTGTTCTCCACGCTGGTTGCCTCAGACCCATCCCTTGTGTCTTCTCTGAAGCTCGACCGTCCGAGCAGCGGTCACCCCCCACTCAGAGCCCGGGGTGCTGGCCAAGGCCACGACTGGGGGAGGTTAGAACCCGCTTCCTTTCAGCTGGCTTTTTCAGCACTGCTAGCGTGTTCCTGAGTCTCGAGGAGATGAAATATGGGCTGGGGCTGTTGCCATGGCAACCACTCATCATTTATTGATGGCCTGAGAACCCACTTGCTCAAATGGCCAGGAGTGATTTGCTGGTGCCGGTTCCCTTGGGTCGGCTCCGCTGGATGGTGGGCTCTTGCCCACAGGCCATTTCTGCTTTGGCTCAGGGTGGGGAACGGGGAGGGTGGAGGGCTGAGGGAAGATCTGTGACCCTGCTCTCTGCCCCTTACCATCCTCTCTGACACCAGAAATGGCCTTTCCTGCTTCTTCTCCAAGTGCTTAGTCACATACTGGGTCCCTCAGGGCAGACAAACCCCTGCCTGTGGGCCTGGGTGGGTCAGTCCTCAGCCTCCATCTCTGAGACCCTCCAGCCTCCATCCTACCTGCTCTAAGCGGACTGGCCCACGTGCCTTTGTTTCCAACTCAAATAATGTATATTCGTGTAAAAGGTTAGGAACAAGCCATTGAGACAAAGAAGTAATAGCGGCCAGTCACATGGCACGGCCAGAAGTAAGCGTGTCCTCATTTGGTACCAGTGCTTCCAGAGAAGTTTTTATAAAAATAAATACATGTGTAATGAGTTTATTAAAAATTTTTTTCATTGTGGTAAAATACACATAACAAAAAGTATACCATTTTAACCACGTTTCGGTGCCAGCTCAGTGGCATTAGGCGCAATCATCCTGTTGTGTGGCCACCCCCTCCATCATCCCAGACTTTCTCGTCTCCCCAAATTGGAACTCTGACCCCATTAAACACTTACTCCCACCCTCCCCCAGCCCCCGGCCCCCCATCTACTTCCTGTCTCTATTGATCTGACTGACTCCTCTGGGGACCTCCTGTGAGGGGTCCTGCAGGCTTTGTCCTTCTGGGACGGGCTCGTTGCACTGAGCACAGTGTCCCCAGTGTCCATCCACATTGTACCAGGATTTCCTTCCTTTTTAAGGTGAATGATATTCCACTGTGTGGAGGGACCACATTTTGTTTACCATTCATCCGTCCATGGGTGCCTGCTGACTGGCCTCCTACCATTGTCCCCTCTCCTGGGGTCACCTGGCCATTCCCAGTGGTCCTCGTGGGAGGGGTCTCTTTCAGACGACTTGAGCCCAGCTCTCATCTTGGAGAAGCCCCCTGAGTCCTTGCCCCAAACGCAGAGACGTGGCCCTGACACACACAGCCCCGACTCCTCACTGTATGTCACACAGGTGCTCCAGCCGCAGCCCCTCACCTGGCATGGTCCAGGTGACGGTGCCCAGCCTGGGGGCCCCTCGTTTGACTTTCAGTGACAGGAGAAGCACCTGCCCCCTGCTCATGGGGGCAGGGGCAGGACACAGCTCATTGCAACGTTTTCTCCAGGGAAGTGCCCAGCCTACGTTCCCAACTTCAGCGGACTCTTCGCGTCCTCTCACAGGGTCGGGAGGTGCAGGAGGGCCAGGTGTGGGTGGGGCCATCTCCCCGCCTTCCGGCCAGCCCCTGCACAGGTCATCGGCACCTGGCTCTACGACCTGCAGGTCCCTTGGAAACCGTTGAAGGGGTGTCTCAGGTGGACGCTAAGGCTGTGGTTCTCACCTCCAGGCACACATAGGAGCCACCAACCCCAAAGAAGTCACATCCACACAGGAAGGGGATGCGAGCTCTCGCTTGCCTCAGGGGCCTCCTCAAAGAGCAGGCAGGGCTCCGGGGGCCCAAGGAGGAGGCCCCGAGAGCTGTCACCTGGAGGGGGACAGGCAAACTGTGGGGAGTGTTTCAGGGACAGCAGAGGTCCAGCCAGATGCCTCCAGGGTGAACAGATCAACGGGCCACAGGCCTTGGGGACATTGCCTGGTTTTTAGTCGTTGGAGAGTGGGGGAGACTCGGTGGCCACGGGTCTGTGTGCGCGGCCGTGACGAGGCTCCTGCTGGCAGCCACGGTTATGCGAGCAGGAGCTGTGCCCGCTCGGTGCTGCGCTGACAAGCAGGGTGATGAATGGACCTGCAGAAGGGAAGTTAGGGGTCTTCAGGGAACCCAGCAGACTTTTTGCAAGGAAAGAGCCATAAATCAGGGGGGTAGTTTAGCGCTCTCAGTGCCTGACTCAATGCACGAGTGGACATGCGTGTGGAGGCCAGGCCGGGCGGGAGGGCAGCCGGCTTGGTGCTGACGGTCCAGGAGAGCGGAAGCTGTGCGTGGTCTCTGCGGAGTGGGGGTGCGGGCCCTCCTGCCTCTGTGTGGAGCTGAAGGAGACAGCCAGGGGCTGCTGTCTCACTGTCTCGGGTGACTGGGAGATCTCAGACCCAGACACGTGCACGGAGCTGACCCCCCAGTCCCCTCCCCAGACCCAGGGAGGCATGACTCACGTGCAGACAGCAAGGGAAAGCATTGTGTCCTCTGCTGGGAGACCAGGGCACAGAGGGGCTCAGCCTGGAGGCCCAGGGGCCAGGTGAGCCCCCCCCAGGTGGGGGTCCTGACTCATCAGTGACCCTGACCGGTGGGCTGACCCTGGCCTGGCCAAGCTCCTTGTGGTCAAAGAGTGCTGCCAATCCTTTGGTATCATCCCTCTGAGAGGTGGCGTCAAGCCCTCCACACTCTTGAATGTGGGTCTCGCTCATGACTTTGGCCAACAGAGTGCGGTGGACGTGAGGCTGTGTGACTTCGGAGGCTGGGCCTTGGAAGCCTTGCACCTCCGCCCGGGCCTCTGGGGACCTTGCTCTGGTGGCCTGAGCTGGTGGCCATCGGGACGGCATGGAGAGTCCAGTGACTCATGGAGGAGAGCCCAGCAGAGCCCAGCCGTCCTCAACGTCCAGGCCTGCGGTTCTCTCTGAAATGAAGCAGCAACAACAGACACTTACATCTTTTCCTGGGCTATGTCACTGTCCTGCCCGCTGTCACAATGTGTTATGGAGATAGCTGGGCCACCTGGACAACCCACAGAGTGTCATATTGATCACGAAATGTATGACATGCGGATTGGGTCAGATGAGCGAGAGGTGGCACGCACAGTGGGGGCTTTGGCGAGACACGACTCTCTAAGGGACGCAGGAACCTGTGATATCTTTAGGGGTCCAGAGGGCTGGGAAGGCCGACTTCTGCGTTCCTGGTGCTGAACCACCCGAGCTACCTGGTGCCTCACTGTAAAGAGCACGGTAGGCTCAGGACGTCCGCTCGGCCCGGAGTCCTGTAACCCTCGCCGTCCCGCTGTAGTGATGGTGGGTTAACGGGCTCGTGGTGAGTCAGTTCTCTTTCCTGATGAGGGTGGAGAGAGCAGCAGCTGCTCTACCAGTGACTTGATACGAGTATTCAGATGCCTGGTGTCACCGGTGTGGCCGAGGCTTCCACGCTGGCAGGAGGGAGGGCCCCTGCTGGGACCCGAAGGACCTTTGCCTCTGTAGTTACACCGAGTCATCGCCAACCCTCAATCTGCACCCCCCAGCCCCCGCTGAGGGAGAGACGTCCACCTTTGGGGGCACCCCCACCAGCACGTATTTCAGTAACAACCCAGGCTGTGAGCCATTAGAACCTTACAATTGCATAATTAAAAAGGAATCTCTATAGACGTCTAAAAGGCATCAAACTACTCGATATTCCACATCTGATCATAATTAAAAGTAAAAAATATGGGCCAGGAGGGGGCCAGTTGTGACGGATTTGCTGCATGGGGCTAATGGAAGTATTATTAACGTGAGGAAATTGCCGGAGACAGGCTTGGCAGGACGCCTGGTTTAAATACGCGTGTGGAGGGCTATGGGGCCGGTGGTGATTACTGCCACTGACCCCCAAATCAAGGCAGGGTAATGGCTCTGACCCCTGAGCTCTGCCCTGGTCCCCACTCTGGGGACGTGTGGCCCTCTATGATGACCTGGAGACAGGGTCTCCATGTTGGTGGGTGGCAGGCGGCTGCGGGGAAAGGGGCTGGCAGGGTGGGGGTGAGGGGACCGAGAGCAAGGTGCGGGGATGGGTGGTGGCGGCCGTGTGGTGGGCCCTGGACTCGCCCTTGGCTGAAGGAAGGCCCCGTCTAGGCCTTCTTTGAGGGCAGCCAGCATCTGGACTGGTTGATATGTGGCGTGGAACATCTGGGCCGGCTCTGAGCACCTGTGGGACAGGCTGAGGCCTCCGCGCGATCCTGCTTCCTCTCCCACCCACCCCCCTACAGGGGCTCATCCTGAGAGGTCCCCCAGTGAGCCTTCTGCACCCCATCTCCCTCCCAGGGACGGCGTCCAGAGCACTGGCCTGCGATGGGGATCGGGTCACCCCGGGCCTCGGTGGGGCCGGCGTCTGGGCCATGCCTCGGAGACAGCTGGGGGGGCAGGGGCAGGGAGACCGAAGGATCACGTCCCTACTCAGACCTCGTGTCCCCATCTCCTGGGACATGCTCAAGGTCGTGGTGCCTCCCTGGCCATCCTCGGTGCCCACTTGCCCTGATCTCACCTACGACAATAGTGCCAAGAAGCACGGCGGTTCATTGACGTGCTGGTTCCGTTTGGTGCGTCTCGGGCGCTGATGGACTTGAGTTTCTTCTAACAAATTCAGCCTGGCCGCCTGGTCTTAGCTTCCCCGTCCCACCGCCTGTGCTCTGAGGGGAAATCGCCACTACCGACACTGGTGTCCTCGTCCCCCTCAGAGTTGTGTGGACAAGTGCATGCGAGCATCCGTCTGAGAGCCAGAGGCCCAGGCGGAAACGTCAGCTCAGCCACCTGCTGGCCGTGAGCTCCTGGCCCAGTTACTTCCCCCGTCTGCCTGCTTCCCTGTCTGAAGGCTGGGTGGTATCTCTCCTGGGGTGTCGCGGTGAGGAGGGAAAGGGGCGCAACACCAGGCTGTGGGCTTATCAGTCTGGAGCTCAGACTTGCGCGCAGCAGGAGAGGACCCTTTCTTGTCTCTTCCAGCTGCTGGGCCGGCGGCTGCATCGCCCGTCTCTGCCTCTGTCCTCATGTGGCTTCAGTTTGGTGTCAAATCTCCCTGTGCCTCCCTCTTATAAGGACACCTGTGGTAGCATTTAGGGCCACCTGGGTTATCCAGGATGACCACCCCATTCCCAAATCCTTCTTACTCACACCTGAAAGACATTTTCCCCCCACATAAGGTCACATCGCAGGTCCCGGGGATTAGGACATGGATCTCTTAGGGGCCCCTATGCAGCCGACACCAAGTGGTCTAGGGTGGAACCTGCCACTCCCCATTTCTAATAGGCTTCTAGGTAAGGCGGATTCTGCTGGTCTGCAGACCAGTGTGGGGTGGCTGTAGAGACCCCCCCACCATGTTCAGGCCCCAGAAGCTTCCTGGGGGGGCTATAGGCAAGCCCCCACAGGTCTGAAAGGGGCCCACAGGGCCTGGGGGTGGGCAGAGCCCACTCAGAGGGCGTTGAGTTTCAGCCCCTGCTCCAAAGGCTGTACGGAAACAGGACAGCTGCCTGCATGGGGGCAGCTGCTCCCTGGCTGGATGGGGAATATTCTAGAACTTGCATAGCTCCTGTTCTTGCCTCCTCCAAAACGTGAGTCCAATGAATCCTTTCTCTCTTTGTCACTGCTTACTGCTCAGAATTGAAAACCAGCCCTGCTATGGTTGGACCCGAGTCCCCAAGGTTTTCCAGCGCAGTGAGTGACCAGTGACTGCAGGTGGGGCTTTGTTGTCACACACCTGGGCTTCTTAGATGTTTCACTGTGATATAATTCACATACCATCAGCATCACTCTTTCAAGTGCGCAATTGCGCGGTTTCTAGTATATTCAGAGTTGTGTGACTACCGGTGTCACCCCAAAAGAAACCTGGCCTATCATCTGTCACTCCACCCCAGCCCCTGCTCATCTGCTGCCTCAGATGGGTTTGTCTACACCTCTGCCTGGTAGCCACTGGGCAGCCGGACAAGCACTTGACCTCCCAGGTGCTGAGCGTGCTCACCGCAGGACTGGGTGATGGTCCTTTCCTGCAGGGTGCTCGGCGCCCATTGGCTGGGGTGGTCCTGGGGGCTCTTTGACTGCCCTCCCACGACTGTCTGTACAAAAGGATTGTCCATCCCCTTTGATAACTAAGGAAACAGGACCTTGGGAGGTCATGTCCCTCCCTGGGGTCACAGGGCTAGGAGGTTGCTGTGCTCCCTGCCTCCTCTCTGAGCAGCGGCCCGCTGGCGCCCATGATTGAAGCGACAAAATCATTCCCTGACTGGACATGCAAGAGGCCTGAGTTTGGACAAGTGACTCTGGAGCCCGGGGTGGCACAGAGTTTTAATGGGAACGGCTGCAGGGGCGAGGTGTTGAAACTGAGGGCAGGTGCTGCAGGCAGGGCGCCCACTGGGATCCCTGCTGCTCTTCTCTGCGCCCATCCCACCTGGGGCTGGCACACGTCCTCCTTGCGGTGCGGGGCCGAATTTCAGCCAGTCACAAGTCACTGGAGAAATGAGGCTGAAGGGTGGGGACCCAGCAGGGGGATTAGGGTAGAAATACACCCATGGAACTGCACCCTCTGAAAACTACAAAAGATGATTTATCACAGCGGCCTTCCCGGTGGCTGGCGGCTTTGCCCAGGATCCTGTAAGTGGATAAACAGGAAGGGGATTTAATTAGGTGCCTGGAGCAGAGGAGCGGTGATTAGCAAACGGATCCTTTAATGCCCCGTGTTACAGGCAGCTAATTACACAGATTGCAGGGCCATTAATGTCGGGCGGCTAATGATCCTTTTTTTGGGGAAGAATAATTTTATTTACAAAACATGTGCTGCAAGAATTATGGAAACGAGAAAAACAGGAACAGAAGAAGACGGATTGTTCCCAGGGAAGGGGGTTTTGCAGGGTGCTGAGGGCCAAAGAGGCCAGGGGTCCTCTCAACCCTGTCACACCAGGTGGAATGCGGTGACAGGGGCATTCACGCTTGGATGACCTAGTGAGGCCAACAGGTCAGGTCCTACTCCTGCAATGCCCGCCCACTGCCCTCCTTTTCTCCAGGAGCTGCCCACTCACGTCCACCAGCAGCCTTTCTCCTTCCTTCCTTCCCCTCCCTCCCAACAGCTTGTTAGTGTCTGAAGCACCAGGACCCTTGCAGGATGTCGGGGAGACCAGGTGAGAGGGGTACAGTTGCTGCTCTCAGGCTATGCATACGTTTATAGGCAGACAGGTACACCAATCACTAAGCCACCTGGCACCTTGTGTCATGGAGGGGTGGAGGCAAACCAGGGCTGTGTGGAAGCACAAGTCTCGGTGGGCATAAAGGGCCTGGGTCTACAGTGCCTGGGGGGGGCCCAGAGGTGGGCAGGGCCCCCCAGCTAGTGGGAGCTCCGCCAGCCCTGTCCTTTCCCCAGGGAATCAGTCGATGAAAAGGCACCTCGGTCCCCAGCTGTCCCCAGCCTTGGCTTGGGCCACACAGGCACAAGAGGGTCTGTCTACTGTCTCCCCTATTTGGGGCGGGGTGGGATCTGCAGCAGCAGGGTTTCCTAGCAACGGGATGAGCCCAGAAGCAGATACCAGCCAGACTTGATTAAACTGACACCAGAGTCAAATAAATCGCCATGATCACCCTTCATGCAGGCGAGGGGCACGCCCAACTCCCTGTCAAGTGCTGTGGTGGCTGGAACCTGAAATGGGAGTTCCAGTTTAGAGAAGGCTGGGCCGGGATTGTGGGGGTGGGGAGACACACACACACACATACACACACACACACACACACACACACACACGCGCGCGCGCGCGGGGGAGTGAGGGCGGGAGTGAGGCCCATGTCTGCTCACATCCTGAATCCGACACAGCCTTCCCAGTTCCCAGGGTCCCAGGGGGTCAGGCTGAGAAACCCCCTGTCCTTCTCTGGGCCACTCCTGCTGTGAGGCCTGAGCCTGTGCAGGTCCTCGAGTTGCCTGGCAGGGTCCCCAGGCAGGGTCCCTGGAGCCTGGCCAGGCGCAGGGACAGCTGGGGCCCGAGGTGTCATCCTGAGTGTCATGAGAGTGCTCCCTGGGGGGCTCCTGCCTGGGGGGCCTCCTCTTCCTTCCAGCCTGCCTGAGTCTGCCTTGTGGTGTCTCTTCCAGCTACATTCTTCAAGCACCAGATGCTATAAATACAAGTTGTGTAACTGCAGTGATTCCATGTACGAGTTAGATGTTGGGATAAAATGATCTGGTCATAAATAAGGATGAGTGGTAAAATTCATGCTAATAATTTAAATTTGGAATTTTCCTTTACTTAGAATGACATTAAGTAGCAAATAAAAACGTCATGACAGTGGTGGGAGAGACTGTGGAACAAAGCACAAAGCTCAGGGTTCCAGCACCTTTCATGGCCCACTTCGCCTGCCTTTGGAACCCAGCCCTGCGTTTTCGCCTTGCTCTGGGCCTGCATCTGGAGCCCTCCCTGACCTGTGTTTCCTACCAGCACCCCAACTTCCCCTCGCTGTCCCCAGTGCCACCCCCTTCTCCATCCTCCCTGTCGTCCAGGCTGCCCTCACCATGCCACCACCCCCTTCCTTCCCTCCCTCCCTCCCTCCAGCGCACTGTCTTGGTAAAACCCCAGCCTCCTCAAACCCGTCTCACCTGGTCCCCGCTGCACCCACACTGCAGGTTGTGGCTGGAGGAAACCTCACTGCAGCACTGATTGGACATGAAATTCATGTCCATGGGCCTCAGGGGGGTCCCGGGCCAGACAGGGTCTGGGTCACACCAGGTGTCCAGCAAGCAGGTGGAGCAGTGAACCGGTGACCTCTGATGACCTTTATCCCATAGGCACCAAGCATGCCTGGCCCTTCTCTCCCCAGCCCCGCCCAACCTCACCTGCAACCTGGTCCTAGCCCCGCCCAGCCCCGCCTCTCCCTCACTGAAGGCAATCAGTCAGCCAAGGCCTCTGGAGTAGGAGGCCATGGGCCTCCACCCAAGCTGACTACCGGCTACTGACCGACCAAGGGGTCAGACGTCTCCTTTGGGACTCTGTCAGCAGGAATGGCTTTAGGACTGTGGGACACAGGATGGAGACCCTGTGTGGCTAGGGGTTTGGTGCAGGCTGAAGTAGGGGAAAGGCCACGTAGGGTCTGGGAGGGTCTGCCTCCTGTGACTGCCACCATGCTGTTCCACTGACATCTCCTTGGAGCCACAGCTGCCTGCAGGGAGGCGGGAGGGTGGGACAGAGGATTCTGCACAGGAGCACAGCAGTCCCCTCAGAGCAGTCTCCCCTGGGGCGGATGTGACTTTGACCAGGTTCCCTGTTATCACACCCCCCCCCCCCCGCATGGCCCCTTAGTCGTGGACTTGGGTGTGGACAGATCTATGCAGCACCCATGGGTGCCTTGCCCTAGAGCGGGTGTGGCATTGTTCACGTAGGTGTCACGTCTCCCAGCCACCTGGAGCAGAAGGAGTGGGAGACAACTGGCGGTGTGGGCCCATGGTTTCCATGGTAAAACTTGGGGGAGCTGGAATTTTCAGGAAATGGCCCCAATATCCACCCCCTCCCTCCTGTTTGGCTCCCCTTTCTTCTCTTCCCGGGGGTGGTTCTCCTTTTTCTTCACTTCCCGTGTGTGCGGAGGCTGGCGCTCCTAGATGCCCACAGCGGCTCCTGCTCTGGAACCTTCCAGGGCTCCCCTTGCCTGACCCTCACTATGTGCCTCCAGCAACATATCTCCAAGTCTTGCTCACACGGTGCCCCCTTACCTCGCCTCTCTGTGGACCCCAGGACCTCACGATTTAGAGGAGAAGCGTCTCTTTGCCCTCGCCCTCCCAATTTCCAGATGGTGCAGAATTTGGCAGAGCTAGAGATGGGGAGTCTGAACCCGCTTACTGCCCTGGGGGAGGGGGCAGTGGGCAGGACCCTGAGGCAGGGGAGCCTGCTGGTCTCTGCAGAGCCCTCAGTGTGGGAGCCGCAGGAGCCCTCCCCTGGTAGGGCCTCAGTCTCCATGTCTGTGCAATGGGACAGGACTAATCCTCGTGCCGCCCTCCCAGGGCTGCTGTGGGGTCTCTCCATGTGGAACATGAATGAGCCTGCCCACGGGGTGGGACAGCAGTGTCCCGGCCACCCTTTTGTCCCAGGCCCTCCTGTACTGACAAAGGAAGAAAGACTCATAATTAGTGCCCTGATGGCTGCCAGCCACTGGCTAGGAGCTGCTGCTGGCTTTTTAAAGGTCCCCACAATCTTGTCTGGTTGTTAATTTGCACTCTCTGTAGAGAAAGCAAATGTCACCTTGTGCTGGCTCCAGACAGGCTGATCACAAACCCCTAATTAGCGGTGTCTGAAATAATGAGCTTTCTCTGTGTTCTCATTACATGGAAATTACTTCTGAAAAGCAACCCAGAGGGCCATGCAGGCAGGAGGTGGCCCTTTCTAGAGGGACACTGGTCCTTGGGACGAGAGGCCGAG
>NW_027668940.1:40000-42500 GCF_964194185.1 Rhinolophus hipposideros | reverse complement strand
CCTCGGACTAGAGGGAGCACTGGGCGTTGGGTAGGGCCCGAGGTAGGGCTAGTGGGAGCGGTAGGCGTAGCGCTGAAGTAGGCAAAGGGCAACGGGTGGGTGTCGGGGTAAACCTCGGAGTAGGCCTAGGACCAGGAGTGGGAGCTGTGCCTAGGGGTAGGGATGGGGTGGGCCTATGATTAGGGGGGGCTGTAGGGCCAGGGGTAGGGGGAGGACCAGAGGTAGTGCTAGGCGTAGGCCTAGGGCGAGGGGTATTGCTCGGGGTAACTTGACTTTACCACTAACCCTAACCCTAACCCTAACCTAACCCTAACCATAACACCAACCCTAACCCTAACCCTAACCCTAAACCTAATTCTAACCGTAACCCTAAATCTAACCCTAACCCTAACCCTAAATTTAACCCTAACCCTAACACCAACCCTAACCCTAACCATAACCCTAACCCTAACACTAACACCAACCCTAACCCTAACACTAACCCTAACCTAACCCCTAAACCTAAACCTAACCCTAAACCTAACCCTAAACCTAACACCATCCCTAACCCTAACCCTAACAAAAACCTCAACCCTAACCCTAACCCTAACCCTAACCCTAACCCAACCCTAACCCTAACACTAACTCTAACCCTAACCCTAATTCTAACCCTAACCCTAACCATAACCATAACCCTAACCCTAACCCTAACCCTATCCCTAATTCTAACCCTAACCCTAACCATAACCCTAACCCTAACCCTAACCCTAACACCAACCCTAACCCTAACCCTAACCCTAACACTAACCCTAACCTAACCCCTAACCCTAACCCAAACCCTAACCCTAACCCTAACCATAACCCTAATTTTAGCCCTAACCCTAACCATAACCCTAACCCTAATCCTAACACCAACCCTAACCCTAACCCTAACACTAACCCTAACCAAACCCCTAACCCTAACCCTAACCCTAAACCTAACACCAACCCTAAGCCTAACCCCAACAACAACCTCAACCCTAACCCTAAACCTAACCCTAACCCTAACCTTAACCCTAACACCAACCTCAACCCTAACCCTAACCCTAACCCCTAACCCTAACCCTAAACCTAACCCTAACCTTAACCCTAACCCTAACCTAACCCTAACCCTAACACCAACCCTAACCCTAACCCTAACCCTAACTCTAATTCTAACAATAACGCTAACTCTAACCCTAACCCTAACACTAACCCTAACCCTAACCCTAACACCAACCCTAACACTAACCCTAAAGCTAACCCTAACCCTAACCCTAACCTAACCCTAACCCTAACACCAACCCTAACTCTAAACCTAACACAAACCCTAACCCTAACCCTAACCCTAACCCTAACCCATATAAGGGAAAGGTGTACTGGTCAGCGACGGGCAAGTTCTAGGCCTCGGACTAGAGGGAGCCATGCGCGTTGGTCTAGAGCCCGAGCTAGGGCAAGTGGGAGTAGTAGGCGTAGCGCTGGGGTAGGCATAGGGCAAGGGGTGGGTGTCGAGGTAAACCTCGGAGTTGGCCTAGGGCAAGGAGTGGGAGCTGTGGCTAGGGGTAGGCATGGGGGTGGGCCTATGGGTAGGGGGAGCTGTAGGGCCTGGGGTAGGAATAGGACCAGTGGTAGTTTTAGGCGTAAGGCTAGGGCGAGGCGTAGTGCTCGGTGTAGGGTTAGGTGAAGGGCTAGTGGTTGGCAGAGGTCCATGGGCAGTGTTAGGGTTAGGGCTCATGTTAGGCCTAGGACTAGTGGTAGTGGTAGGGGATGGCCGAGGGCTAGGGGTAGGTGTCACGGGAGGGCTCCGGGTAGTCCTAGGACTCGGAACGGATGTAGGGCTGGATTAGGGTGGCTAAGAGTGGGTCCAGGGTGATTTCCTAGGACCAGGGTTAGTGCTCTGACTAACGGTAGGGCAAGGTGTAGTGGTCGGCGACGGGCAAGTGCTAGGCCTCGGACTAGAGTGAGCACTGGGCGTTGGTCCAGGGCCCGAGGTAGGGCTAGTGGGAGCGGTAGGCGTAGCGCTGGGGTAGGCAAACGGCAAGGGGTGGGTGTCGGTGTAAACGTCAAAGTAGGCCTAGGACCAGGAGTGGGAGCTGTGGCTAGGGGTAGCGATGGGGGTGGGCCTATGGGTAGGGGGAGCTGTAAAGCCAGGGGTAGGGGTAGGACAAAAGGTAGTGCTAGGCGTAGGCCTAAGGCGAGAGGTAGTGCTCGGGGTAACCTAACCCTAACCCTAACCCTAAACCTAAACCTAACCCTAACCCTAACACTAACCCTAATACTATCCCTTAACCCTAACACTAACCCTAACCCTAACCCTCAACCTAACACCCACCCTAACCCTAACTCTAACCCTAAACCCTAACCCTAACCCTAACACTAACCCTAACCGTAACACCAACCCTAACCGTAACCCTAACACTAACCCTAACCTAACCCCTAACCCTAACCCTAACCCTAACCCTAACACTAAACCTAACACCAACCCTAACCCTAACCCTAACCC
>NW_027668940.1:32500-35000 GCF_964194185.1 Rhinolophus hipposideros | reverse complement strand
TAGTAGGCGTAGCGCTGTGGTAGGCATAGGGCAAGGGGTGGGTGTCGAGGTAAACCTCGGAGTAGGCCTAGGGCCAGGAGTGGGAGCTGTGGCTAGGGGTAGGGATGGGGGTGGGCCTATGGGTAGGGGGAGCTGTAGGGCCAGGGGTAGGAGTAGGACCAGAGGTAGTGTTAGGCGTAAGCCTAGGGCGAGGCGTAGTGCTCGGGGTAGGGTTAGGTGAAGGGCTAGAGGTTGGCCGAGTCCCACGGGCAATGTTAAGATTTGGGGTCATGTTAGGCCTAGGACTAGTGGTAGTGGTAGGGGTTGGCCGAGGGCTAGGCGTAGGTGTCACAGAAGGGCTCCGGGTAGACCTAGGACACGGAACGAGTGTAGGGCTGGATTAGGGTGTGGTAAGTGTGGGTCCAGGGTGATTTCATAAAACACGGGTTAGTGCTCTGGCTAACAGTAGGGCAAGGTGTACTGGTCGGCGTCATGCAAGTGGTAAGCCTCGGACTAGAGGGAGCACTGGGCGTTGGGTAGGGCCCGAGGTAGGGCTAGTGGGAGCGGTAGGCGTAGCGCTGAAGTAGGCAAAGGGCAACGGGTGGGTGTCGGGGTAAACCTCGGAGTAGGCCTAGGACCAGGAGTGGGAGCTGTGCCTAGGGGTAGGTATGGGGTGGGCCTATGATTAGGGGGGGCTGTAGGGCCAGGGGTAGGGGGAGGACCAGAGGTAGTGCTAGGCGTAGGCCTAGGGCGAGGGGTATTGCTCGGGGTAACTTGACTTTACCACTAACCCTAACCCTAACCCTAACCTAACCCTAACCATAACACCAACCCTAACCCTAACCCTAAACCTAAACCTAATTCTAACCGTAACCCTAAATCTAACCCTAACCCTAACCCTAAATTTAACCCTAACCCTAACACCAACCCTAACCCTAACCATAACCCTAACCCTAACACTAACACCAACCCTAACCCTAACACTAACCCTAACCTAACCCCTAAACCTAAACCTAACCCTAAACCTAACCCTAAACCTAACACCATCCCTAACCCTAACCCTAACAAAAACCTCAACCCTAACCCTAACCCTAACCCTAACCCTAACCCAACCCTAACCCTAACACTAACTCTAACCCTAACCCTAATTCTAACCCTAACCCTAACCATAACCATAACCCTAACCCTAACCCTAACCCTATCCCTAATTCTAACCCTAACCCTAACCATAACCCTAACCCTAACCCTAACCCTAACACCAACCCTAACCCTAACCCTAACCCTAACACTAACCCTAACCTAACCCCTAACCCTAACCCAAACCCTAACCCTAACCCTAACCATAACCCTAATTTTAGCCCTAACCCTAACCATAACCCTAACCCTAATCCTAACACCAACCTTAACCCTAACCCTAACACTAACCCTAACCAAACCCCTAACCCTAACCCTAACCCTAAACCTAACACCAACCCTAAGCCTAACCCCAACAACAACCTCAACCCTAACCCTAAACCTAACCCTAACCCTAACCTTAACCCTAACACCAACCTCAACCCTAACCCTAACCCTAACCCCTAACCCTAACCCTAAACCTAACCCTAACCTTAACCCTAACCCTAACCTAACCCTAACCCTAACACCAACCCTAACCCTAACCCTAACCCTAACTCTAATTCTAACAATAACGCTAACTCTAACCCTAACCCTAACACTAACCCTAACCCTAACCCTAACACCAACCCTAACACTAACCCTAAAGCTAACCCTAACCCTAACCCTAACCTAACCCTAACCCTAACACCAACCCTAACTCTAAACCTAACACAAACCCTAACCCTAACCCTAACCCTAACCCTAACCCATATAAGGGAAAGGTGTACTGGTCAGCGACGGGCAAGTTCTAGGCCTCGGACTAGAGGGAGCCATGCGCGTTGGTCTAGAGCCCGAGCTAGGGCAAGTGGGAGTAGTAGGCGTAGCGCTGGGGTAGGCATAGGGCAAGGGGTGGGTGTCGAGGTAAACCTCGGAGTTGGCCTAGGGCAAGGAGTGGGAGCTGTGGCTAGGGGTAGGCATGGGGGTGGGCCTATGGGTAGGGGGAGCTGTAGGGCCTGGGGTAGGAATAGGACCAGTGGTAGTTTTAGGCGTAAGGCTAGGGCGAGGCGTAGTGCTCGGTGTAGGGTTAGGTGAAGGGCTAGTGGTTGGCAGAGGTCCATGGGCAGTGTTAGGGTTAGGGCTCATGTTAGGCCTAGGACTAGTGGTAGTGGTAGGGGATGGCCGAGGGCTAGGGGTAGGTGTCACGGGAGGGCTCCGGGTAGTCCTAGGACTCGGAACGGATGTAGGGCTGGATTAGGGTGGCTAAGAGTGGGTCCAGGGTGATTTCCTAGGACCAGGGTTAGTGCTCTGACTAACGGTAGGGCAAGGTGTAGTGGTCGGCGACGGGCAAGTGCTAGGCCTCGGACTAGAGTGAGCACTGGGCGTTGGTCCAGGGCCCGAGGTAGGGCTAGTGGGAGCGGTAGGCGTA
>NW_027668940.1:22500-25000 GCF_964194185.1 Rhinolophus hipposideros | reverse complement strand
AACCCTAACCCTAACACCAACCCTAACCCTAACACTAACCCTAACCCTAACACCAACCCACCCTAACCCTAACCCTAACCCTAACCCTAAACTAACCCTAACCCTAACACCAACCCTAACCCTAACCCTAACCCTAACCCTAACCCTAACCCTAACCCTAACCCTAACCCTAACCCTAACCTAACCCTAACCCTAACACCAAACCTAACCCTAACACTAACCCTAACCTCACCACTAACCCTAACCCTAACCCTAACACTAAACCTAAACCTAACACCAACCCTAATCCTAACCCTAACCCTAACACCAACCCTAACCCTAACCCTAACCCTAATTCTAACCCTAACCCTAACCATAACCCTAACCTTAACCCTAACCCTAACACCAACCCTAATCCTAACCCTAACACTAACCCTAACCTAACCCCTAACCCTAAACCTAACCCTAACCCTAACCCTAAACCTAACACCATCCCTAACCCTAATCCTAACACCAACCTCAACCCTAACCCTAACTCTAACCCTAACCCTAACCCTAACCCTAACCTAACCCTAACCCTAAAACCAACCCTAACCCTAAACCTAACTTTAACACTAACCCTAACCCTAAACCTAACACAAACCCTAACCCTAACCCTAACGCCAACCTCAACCCTAACCCTAACTCTAACCCTAACCCTAACCCTAACCCTAACCTAACCCTAACCCTAACCCTAACACCAACCCTAACCCTAACCCTAACCTTAACCCTAACCTAACCCTAACCCTAACATTAACCCTAAACCTAAACCTAACCCTAATTCTAACCCTAACCCTAACTCTAACCCTAACCCTAACCCTAACCCTAAACCTAACACCAACCCTAACCGTAACCCTAACCCTAACCCTAACCCTAACCCAAATAAGGGCAAGTGTACTGGTCTGCGACGGGCAAGTTCTAGGGCTCGGATTAGAGAGAGCCATGCGCGTTGGTCTAGAGCCCGAGCTAGGGCTAGTGGGACTAGTAGGCGTAGCGCTGTGGTAGGCATAGGGCAAGGGGTGGGTGTCGAGGTAAACCTCGGAGTAGGCCTAGGGCCAGGAGTGGGAGCTGTGGCTAGGGGTAGGGATGGGGGTGGGCCTATGGGTAGGGGGAGCTGTAGGGCCAGGGGTAGGAGTAGGACCAGAGGTAGTGTTAGGCGTAAGCCTAGGGCGAGGCGTAGTGCTCGGGGTAGGGTTAGGTGAAGGGCTAGAGGTTGGCCGAGTCCCACGGGCAATGTTAAGATTTGGGGTCATGTTAGGCCTAGGACTAGTGGTAGTGGTAGGGGTTGGCCGAGAGCTAGGCGTAGGTGTCACAGAAGGGCTCCGGGTAGACCTAGGACACGGAACGAGTGTAGGGCTGGATTAGGGTGTGGTAAGTGTGGGTCCAGGGTGATTTCATAAAACACGGGTTAGTGCTCTGGCTAACAGTAGGGCAAGGTGTACTGGTCGGCGTCATGCAAGTGGTAAGCCTCGGACTAGAGGGAGCACTGGGCGTTGGGTAGGGCCCGAGGTAGGGCTAGTGGGAGCGGTAGGCGTAGCGCTGAAGTAGGCAAAGGGCAACGGGTGGGTGTCGGGGTAAACCTCGGAGTAGGCCTAGGACCAGGAGTGGGAGCTGTGCCTAGGGGTAGGGATGGGGTGGGCCTATGATTAGGGGGGGCTGTAGGGCCAGGGGTAGGGGGAGGACCAGAGGTAGTGCTAGGCGTAGGCCTAGGGCGAGGGGTATTGCTCGGGGTAACTTGACTTTACCACTAACCCTAACCCTAACCCTAACCTAACCCTAACCATAACACCAACCCTAACCCTAACCCTAACCCTAAACCTAATTCTAACCGTAACCCTAAATCTAACCCTAACCCTAACCCTAAATTTAACCCTAACCCTAACACCAACCCTAACCCTAACCATAACCCTAACCCTAACACTAACACCAACCCTAACCCTAACACTAACCCTAACCTAACCCCTAAACCTAAACCTAACCCTAAACCTAACCCTAAACCTAACACCATCCCTAACCCTAACCCTAACAAAAACCTCAACCCTAACCCTAACCCTAACCCTAACCCTAACCCAACCCTAACCCTAACACTAACTCTAACCCTAACCCTAATTCTAACCCTAACCCTAACCATAACCATAACCCTAACCCTAACCCTAACCCTATCCCTAATTCTAACCCTAACCCTAACCATAACCCTAACCCTAACCCTAACCCTAACACCAACCCTAACCCTAACCCTAACCCTAACACTAACCCTAACCTAACCCCTAACCCTAACCCAAACCCTAACCCTAACCCTAACCATAACCCTAATTTTAGCCCTAACCCTAACCATAACCCTAACCCTAATCCTAACACCAACCCTAACCCTAACCCTAACACTAACCCTAACCAAACCCCTAACCCTAACCCTAACCCTAAACCTAACACCAACCCTAAGCCTAACCCCAACAACAACCTCAACCCTAACCCTAAACCTAAC
>NW_027668940.1:12500-17500 GCF_964194185.1 Rhinolophus hipposideros | reverse complement strand
TCAACCCTAATCCTAACCCTAAACGTAAACCTAACCCTAACCCTAACCCTAACCCTAACACCAACCTCAACCCTAACCCTAACCCTAACCCCTAACCCTAACCCTAACACCAACCCTAACCCTAACCCTAACACTAATCCTAACCCTAACCCTAACCCTAACCCTAACCTAACCCTAAACCTAACACCAACCCTAACCCTAACCCTAACCCTAAACCTTACACCAACCCTAACCCTAACCCTAACCCTAACCCTAACCCTAACCCTAACCCTAATTCTAACCCTAACCCTAACCATAACCCTAACCCTAACCCTAACCCTAAGCCTAACCCCTAACCCTAACCCTAACCCTAACCCTAACCTTAACACCACCCTCAACACTAACCCTAACCCTAACCCTAACCCTAACCCTAACCCTAACCCTAACCCTAACCCTAACCCTAACCCTAACCCTAACCCTAACCCTAACCCTAACTCTAACCCTAACACCAACCCTAACCCTAACCCTAACCCTAACCCTAACCTAACCCTAAACCTAACACCAAACCTAACCCTAACCCTAACCCTAACACCAACCCTAACCCTAACCCTAACACCAACCCTAACCCTAAACCTAACCCTAACACTAACCCTAACCCTAACCCTAACCCTAACCCTAACCCTAACCCTAACCCTAACCCTAACCCTAACCTAACCCTAACCCTAACACCAAACCTAACCCTAACACTAACCCTAACCTCACCACTAACCCTAACCCTAACCCTAACACTAAACCTAAACCTAACACCAACCCTAATCCTAACCCTAACCCTAACACCAACCCTAACCCTAACCCTAACCCTAATTCTAACCCTAACCCTAACCATAACCCTAACCTTAACCCTAACCCTAACACCAACCCTAATCCTAACCCTAACACTAACCCTAACCTAACCCCTAACCCTAAACCTAACCCTAACCCTAACCCTAAACCTAACACCATCCCTAACCCTAATCCTAACACCAACCTCAACCCTAACCCTAACTCTAACCCTAACCCTAACCCTAACCCTAACCTAACCCTAACCCTAAAACCAACCCTAACCCTAAACCTAACTTTAACACTAACCCTAACCCTAAACCTAACACAAACCCTAACCCTAACCCTAACGCCAACCTCAACCCTAACCCTAACTCTAACCCTAACCCTAACCCTAACCCTAACCTAACCCTAACCCTAACCCTAACACCAACCCTAACCCTAACCCTAACCTTAACCCTAACCTAACCCTAACCCTAACATTAACCCTAAACCTAAACCTAACCCTAATTCTAACCCTAACCCTAACTCTAACCCTAACCCTAACCCTAACCCTAAACCTAACACCAACCCTAACCGTAACCCTAACCCTAACCCTAACCCTAACCCAAATAAGGGCAAGTGTACTGGTCTGCGACGGGCAAGTTCTAGGGCTCGGATTAGAGAGAGCCATGCGCGTTGGTCTAGAGCCCGAGCTAGGGCTAGTGGGACTAGTAGGCGTAGCGCTGTGGTAGGCATAGGGCAAGGGGTGGGTGTCGAGGTAAACCTCGGAGTAGGCCTAGGGCCAGGAGTGGGAGCTGTGGCTAGGGGTAGGGATGGGGGTGGGCCTATGGGTAGGGGGAGCTGTAGGGCCAGGGGTAGGAGTAGGACCAGAGGTAGTGTTAGGCGTAAGCCTAGGGCGAGGCGTAGTGCTCGGGGTAGGGTTAGGTGAAGGGCTAGAGGTTGGCCGAGTCCCACGGGCAATGTTAAGATTTGGGGTCATGTTAGGCCTAGGACTAGTGGTAGTGGTAGGGGTTGGCCGAGGGCTAGGCGTAGGTGTCACAGAAGGGCTCCGGGTAGACCTAGGACACGGAACGAGTGTAGGGCTGGATTAGGGTGTGGTAAGTGTGGGTCCAGGGTGATTTCATAAAACACGGGTTAGTGCTCTGGCTAACAGTAGGGCAAGGTGTACTGGTCGGCGTCATGCAAGTGGTAAGCCTCGGACTAGAGGGAGCACTGGGCGTTGGGTAGGGCCCGAGGTAGGGCTAGTGGGAGCGGTAGGCGTAGCGCTGAAGTAGGCAAAGGGCAACGGGTGGGTGTCGGGGTAAACCTCGGAGTAGGCCTAGGACCAGGAGTGGGAGCTGTGCCTAGGGGTAGGGATGGGGTGGGCCTATGATTAGGGGGGGCTGTAGGGCCAGGGGTAGGGGGAGGACCAGAGGTAGTGCTAGGCGTAGGCCTAGGGCGAGGGGTATTGCTCGGGGTAACTTGACTTTACCACTAACCCTAACCCTAACCCTAACCTAACCCTAACCATAACACCAACCCTAACCCTAACCCTAACCCTAAACCTAATTCTAACCGTAACCCTAAATCTAACCCTAACCCTAACCCTAAATTTAACCCTAACCCTAACACCAACCCTAACCCTAACCATAACCCTAACCCTAACACTAACACCAACCCTAACCCTAACACTAACCCTAACCTAACCCCTAAACCTAAACCTAACCCTAAACCTAACCCTAAACCTAACACCATCCCTAACCCTAACCCTAACAAAAACCTCAACCCTAACCCTAACCCTAACCCTAACCCTAACCCAACCCTAACCCTAACACTAACTCTAACCCTAACCCTAATTCTAACCCTAACCCTAACCATAACCATAACCCTAACCCTAACCCTAACCCTATCCCTAATTCTAACCCTAACCCTAACCATAACCCTAACCCTAACCCTAACCCTAACACCAACCCTAACCCTAACCCTAACCCTAACACTAACCCTAACCTAACCCCTAACCCTAACCCAAACCCTAACCCTAACCCTAACCATAACCCTAATTTTAGCCCTAACCCTAACCATAACCCTAACCCTAATCCTAACACCAACCCTAACCCTAACCCTAACACTAACCCTAACCAAACCCCTAACCCTAACCCTAACCCTAAACCTAACACCAACCCTAAGCCTAACCCCAACAACAACCTCAACCCTAACCCTAAACCTAACCCTAACCCTAACCTTAACCCTAACACCAACCTCAACCCTAACCCTAACCCTAACCCCTAACCCTAACCCTAAACCTAACCCTAACCTTAACCCTAACCCTAACCTAACCCTAACCCTAACACCAACCCTAACCCTAACCCTAACCCTAACTCTAATTCTAACAATAACGCTAACTCTAACCCTAACCCTAACACTAACCCTAACCCTAACCCTAACACCAACCCTAACACTAACCCTAAAGCTAACCCTAACCCTAACCCTAACCTAACCCTAACCCTAACACCAACCCTAACTCTAAACCTAACACAAACCCTAACCCTAACCCTAACCCTAACCCTAACCCATATAAGGGAAAGGTGTACTGGTCAGCGACGGGCAAGTTCTAGGCCTCGGACTAGAGGGAGCCATGCGCGTTGGTCTAGAGCCCGAGCTAGGGCAAGTGGGAGTAGTAGGCGTAGCGCTGGGGTAGGCATAGGGCAAGGGGTGGGTGTCGAGGTAAACCTCGGAGTTGGCCTAGGGCAAGGAGTGGGAGCTGTGGCTAGGGGTAGGCATGGGGGTGGGCCTATGGGTAGGGGGAGCTGTAGGGCCTGGGGTAGGAATAGGACCAGTGGTAGTTTTAGGCGTAAGGCTAGGGCGAGGCGTAGTGCTCGGTGTAGGGTTAGGTGAAGGGCTAGTGGTTGGCAGAGTTCCATGGGCAGTGTTAGGGTTAGGGCTCATGTTAGGCCTAGGACTAGTGGTAGTGGTAGGGGATGGCCGAGGGCTAGGGGTAGGTGTCACGGGAGGGCTCCGGGTAGTCCTAGGACTCGGAACGGATGTAGGGCTGGATTAGGGTGGCTAAGAGTGGGTCCAGGGTGATTTCCTAGGACCAGGGTTAGTGCTCTGACTAACGGTAGGGCAAGGTGTAGTGGTCGGCGACGGGCAAGTGCTAGGCCTCGGACTAGAGTGAGCACTGGGCGTTGGTCCAGGGCCCGAGGTAGGGCTAGTGGGAGCGGTAGGCGTAGCGCTGGGGTAGGCAAACGGCAAGGGGTGGGTGTCGGTGTAAACGTCAAAGTAGGCCTAGGACCAGGAGTGGGAGCTGTGGCTAGGGGTAGCGATGGGGGTGGGCCTATGGGTAGGGGGAGCTGTAAAGCCAGGGGTAGGGGTAGGACAAAAGGTAGTGCTAGGCGTAGGCCTAAGGCGAGAGGTAGTGCTCGGGGTAACCTAACCCTAACCCTAACCCTAAACCTAAACCTAACCCTAACCCTAACACTAACCCTAATACTATCCCTTAACCCTAACACTAACCCTAACCCTAACCCTCAACCTAACACCCACCCTAACCCTAACTCTAACCCTAAACCCTAACCCTAACCCTAACACTAACCCTAACCGTAACACCAACCCTAACCGTAACCCTAACACTAACCCTAACCTAACCCCTAACCCTAACCCTAACCCTAACCCTAACACTAAACCTAACACCAACCCTAACCCTAACCCTAACCCTAACCTTAACACCAACCCTAACCCTAACCCTAACCCTAACCCTAACCTAACCCTAACATTAACACCAACCCTAACCCTAACCCTAACCCTAACCCTAATTCTAACCCTAACCCTAACTCTAACCCTAACCCTAACACTAACCCTAACCCTAACCCTAACCCTAACCCTAACCTAACCCTAACGCTACCACCAACTTTAACCCTAAACCTAACCCTAACCCTAACCCAACCCTAAACCTAACACAAACCCTAACCCTAACCCAAATAAGGGCAAGGTGTACTGGTCTGCGACGGGAAGTTCTAGGCCTCGGACTAGAGGGAGCCATCCGCGTTGGTCTAGAGCCCGAGCTAGGGCTAGTGGGAGTAGTAGGCGTAGCGCTGGGGTAGGCATAGGGCAAGGGGTGGGTGTCGAGGTAAACCTCGGAGTAGGCCTAGGGCCAGGAGTGGGAGCTGTGGCTAGGGGTAGGGATGGGGGTGGGCCTATGGGAAGGGGGAGCTGTAGGGCCA
>NW_027668940.1:5000-7500 GCF_964194185.1 Rhinolophus hipposideros | reverse complement strand
GCCTAGGGCAAGGCGTAGTGCTCGGGGTAGGGTTAGGTGAAGGGCTAGAGGTTGGCAGAGTCCCACGGGCAATGTTAGGGTTTGGGGTCATGTTAGGCCTAGGACTAGTGGTAGTGGTAGGGGTTGGCCGAGGGCTAGGCGTAGGTGTCACATAAGGGCTTTGGGTAGACCTAGGATACGGAACGAGTGTAGGGCTGGATTAGGGTGTGGTCAGTGTGGGTCCAGGGTGATTTCATAAAACACGGGTTAGTGCTCTGGCTAACAGTAGGGCAAGGTGTACTGGTCGGCGTCATGCAAGTGGTAAGCCTCGGAATAGAGGGAGCACTGGGCGTTGGTCTAGGGCCCGAGGTACTGCTATCGGGAGCGGTAGGCGTAGCGCTGAAGTAGGCAAAGAACAAGGGGTGGGTGTCGGGGTAAACTTCGGAGTAGTCTTAGGACCAGGAGTGGGAGCTGTGGCTAGGGGTAGGGATGGGGGTGAACCTATGGGTAGGGGGGGCTGTAGGGCCAGGGGTAGGGGTAGGACCAGAGGTAGTGCTACGCGTACGCCTAGGGCGAGGGGTAGTGCTCGGGGTAACCTGAATTTAACCCTAACCCTAACCCTAACCCTAACCCTAACACCAACCCTAACCCTAACCCTAACACTAACCCTAACCTAACCCCTAACCCTAACCCTAACCCTAACCCTAACCCTAACCCTAACCCTAACACCAACCCTAACCCTAACCCTAACAGTAACCCTAACCTAACCCCTAACCCTAACCCTAACCTTAACCCTAAGTCTAACCCCTAACCCTAACCCTAACCCTAACCCTAACCTTAACACCAACCTCAACCCTAACCCTAACCCTAACCCTAACCCTAACCCTAACCCTAAACTTAACACCAACCCTAACCCTAATCCTAAACCTAATTCTAAACCTAACCCTAACCGTAACCCTAACCCTAACCCTAACCCTAACACCAACCCTCACCCTAACCCTAACACTAACCCTAACCTAACCACTAACCCTAACCCTAATTCTAACCCTACCCTAACCATAACCCTAACCCTAACCCTAACCCTAACACCAACACTCACCCTAACCCTAACCTAACCCTAACCCTAACCCTAACCCTAAACCTAACCCTAATTCTAACCCTAACCCTAACCATAACCGTAACCCTAACCCTAACCCTAACACCAACCCTAACCCTAACCCTAACACTAACCCTAACCTAACCCCTAACCCTAACCCTAACCCTAACCCTAAACCTAAACCTAACACCAACCCTAACCCTAACCCTAACCCTAACACCAACCCTAACCCTAACCCTAAGCCTAACCCCTAACCCTAACCCTAACCCTAACCCTAACCCTAATTCTAACCCTAACCCTAACCATAACCATAACCCTAACCCTAACCCTAAGACTAAGCCCTAACCCTAACCCTAACCCTAACCCTAACCTTAACACCAACCTCAACCCTAACCCTAACCCTAACCCCTAAACCTAACCCTAAACCTAACCCTAACCCTAACACCAACCCTAACCCTAACACTAACCCTAACCCTAACACCAACCCACCCTAACCCTAACCCTAACCCTAACCCTAAACTAACCCTAACCCTAACACCAACCCTAACCCTAACCCTAACCCTAACCCTAATTCTAACCCTAAGCCTAACTCTAACCCTAACCCTAACCCTAACCCTAACCCTAATTCTAACCCTAACTCTAACCATAACCCTAACCCTAACCCTAACCCTAACACCAACCCTAACCCTAACACTAACCCTAACCTCACCACTAACCCTAACCCTAACCCTAACCCTAAACCTAAACCTAACACCAACCCTAACCCTAACCCTAACCCTAACACCAACCCTAACCCTAATCCTAACCCTAATTCTAACCCTCACCCTAACCATAACCCTAACCTTAACCCTAACCATAACACCAACCCTAACCCTAACCCTAACACTAACCCTAACCTAACCCCTAACACTAACCCTAACCTTAACCCTAAACCTAACACCAACCCTAACCCTAACCCTAACCCTAACACCAACCCTAACCCTAACCCTAACCCTAACACCAACCCTAACCGTAACCCTAACCCTAACCCTAACCCTAACCCTAAACCTAACACCAACCCTAACCCTAACCCTAACCCTAACACCAACCCTAACCCTAACCCTAACCCTAACCCTAACCCTAACCTAACCCTAACCCTAACACCAACCCTAACCCTAAAC
Source organism: Rhinolophus hipposideros (assembly GCF_964194185.1). Classification (NCBI taxonomy): domain Eukaryota; kingdom Metazoa; phylum Chordata; class Mammalia; order Chiroptera; family Rhinolophidae; genus Rhinolophus; species Rhinolophus hipposideros. Next base: position 5,265 of record NW_027668940.1, on the reverse strand, counting down.
CTAACCCTAATTCTAACCCTAACCCTAACTCTAACCCTAACCCTAACCCTAACCCTAACCCTAAACCTAACACCAACCCTAACCCTAACCCTAACCCTAACCCTAACCCTAACCCTAACCCAAATAAGGGCAAGGTGTACTGGTCTGCGAAGGGCAAGTTCTAGGGCTCGGATTAGAGGGAGCCATGCGCGTTGGTCTAGAGCCCGAGCTAGGGCTAGTGGGACTAGTAGGCGTAGCGCTGGGGTAGGCATAGGGCAAGGGGTGG
>NW_027668941.1:232500-248746 GCF_964194185.1 Rhinolophus hipposideros | reverse complement strand
CCCTAACACCAACCCTAACCCTAACCCTAACCCTCACCCTATGCCTAACACGAACCCTAACCCTAACCCTAACCCTAACCCTAACCCTAACCCTAACACCAACCCTAACCCTAACCCTAACACCAACCCTAACCCTAATCCTAACCCTAACCCTAACCCTAACACCAACCCTAACCCTAACCCTAACCCTAACACCAACCCTAACCCTAACCCTAACCCTAACCCTATGCCTAACACGAACCCTAACCCTAAACCTAACCCTAACCTTAACACCAACCCTAACCCTAATCCTAACCCTAACACTAACCCTAACCCTAACACTAACCCTAACCCTAACCCTAACCCTAACACCAACCCTAACCCTAACCCTAACCCTATACCTAACACCAAACCTAACCCTAACCCTAACCCTAACCCTAACCCTAACCGTAACCCTAACCCTACCCTAACCCTAAACCTAACACCAACCCTAACCTTAACCCTAACCCTAACCCTAACATCAACCCTAACCCTAACCCTAATCCTAAACCCTAATCCTAACCCTAACCCTAACCCTAACCCTAACCCTAACCCTAACCCTAACAAGGGCAAGGTGTACTGGTCAGCGACGGGCAAGTTCTAGGCCTCGGACTAGAATGAGCCATGGGCGTTGGTCTAGGGCCCGAGCTAGGGCTAGTGAGAGCGGTAGGCGTAGCGCTGGGGTAGGCATAGGGCAAGGGGTGGGTGTCGAGGTAAACCTCCGAGTAGGCCTAGGGCCAGGAGTGGGAGCTGTGGCTAGTGGTAGGGTTGGGGGTGGGCCTATGGGTAGGGGAAGCTGTAGGGCCAGGGGTAGTGGTAGGACCAGAGGTAGTGCTAGGCGTAGGCCTAGGGCGAGGGGTAGTGCTCGGGGTAGGGTTAGTTGAAGGGCTAGTGTTTGTCAGAGGCCCACGGGCAGTGTTAGGGTTAGGGCTCATGTTAAGCCTAGGACTAGTGGTAGTGGTAGGGGTTGGCCGAGGACTAGGGGTAGGTGTCACGAAATGGCTCCAGGTAGTCCTAGTACTCCGAACGGATGTAGGGCTGATTAGGGTGTGGCTAATGGTGGGTCCAGGGTGATTTCGTAGGACACGGGTTAGTGCTCTGGCTATAGGTAGGGCAAGGTATACCGGTTGGCGACGGGCAAGTGCTAGGCTTCGGACTAGAGTGAGCACTGGGCGTTGGTCTAGGGCCCGAGGTAGGGCTAGTGGGAGCGGTAGGCGTAGCGCTGGGGTAGGCAAAGGGCAAGGGGTGGGTGTCGGGGTAAACCTCGGAGTAGGCCTAGGACCAGGAGTGGGAGCTGTGGCTAGGGGTAGGGATGGGGGTGGGCCTATGGGTAGGGGGAGCTGTAGGGACAGCGGTAGGGGTAGGACCAGAGGTAGTGCTAGGCGTAGGCCTAGGGCGAGGGGTAGTGCTCGGGGTAACCTAAACCTAACCCTAACCCTAACCCTAACCCTAACCCTAACACTAACCCTAACCCTAACCCTAACCCTAACACCAACCCTAACCCTAACCCTAACCCTAACCCTATACCTAACACCAACCCTAACCCTAACCCTAACCCTAACCCTAACACCAACCCTAACCCTAACCCTAACCCTAACCCTAACCCTAACCCTAACACCAACCCTTACCCTAACCCTAACCCTAACCCTAACACCAACCCTAACCCTAACCCTAACCCTAACCCTAACCCTAACCCTATGCCTAACACCAACACTAACCCTAACCCTAACCCTAACCCTAACACCAACCCTAACCCTAATCCTAACCCTAACCCTAACCCTAACCCTAACACTAACCCTAACCCTAACCCTACCCTAACACCAACCCTAACCCTAACCCTAACCCTAACCCTATACCTAACACCAACTCTAACCCTAACCCTAATCCTAACCCTAACACCAACCCTAACCCTAACACTAACCCTAACCCTAACACCAACCCTAACCCTAATCCTAACCCTAACCCTAACCCTAACCCTAACCCTAACCCTAACCCCAACCCTAACCCTAACCCTAACCCTAACCCTAACCCTAAACCTAACACCAACCCAAACCCTAACCCTAACACTAACCCTAACAAGGGCAAGGTGTACTGGTCAGCGACGGGCAAGTTCTAGTCCTCGGACTAGAGGGAGCCATGGGCGTTGGTCTAGGGCCCGAGCTAGGGCTAGTGAGAGCGGTAGGCGTAGCGCTGGGGTAGGCATAGAGCAAGGGGTGGGTGTCGAGGTAAACCTCGGAGTAGGCCTAGGGCCAGGAGTGGGAGCTGTGGCTAGGGGTAGGGATGGGGGTGGGCCTATAAGTAGGGGGAGCTGTAGAACCAGGGGTAGGGGTAGGACCAGAGGTAGTGCTAGGCGTAATCCTAGGGCGAGGGGTAGTGCTCGGTGTAGGGTTAGGTGAAGGGCTAGTGGTTGGCAGAGGCCCACGGGCAGTGTTAGGGTTAGGGCTCATGTTAGGCCTAGGACTAGTGGTAGTGGTAGGGGTTGGCTGAGGGCTAGGGGTAGGTGTCACGGGAGGGCTCCGAGTAGTCCTAGGACTCGGAACAGGTGTAGGGCTGGATTAGGGTGTGGTAAGTGTGGGTCCAGGGTGATTTCGTAGGACAAGGGTTAGTGTCCTGGCTATTGGTAGGCAAGGTGTACTGGTCGGAGACGGGCAAGTGCTAGGCTTCAGACTAGAGTGAGCACTGGGCGTTGGACTAGGGCCGAGCTAGGGCTAGTGGGAGCGGTAGGCGTAGCACTGGGGTAGGCATAGGGCAAGGGGTGGGTGTCGGGGTAAACCTCGGAGTAGGCTTTGGGCCAGAGTTTGGAGTTGTGTCTAGGGGTAGGGATGGGGGTGGGCCTATAAGTAGGGGGAGCTGTAGGGCCAAGGGTAAAAGTAGGACCAGAGGTAGTGCTAGGCGTAAGCCTAGGGCGAGGGGTAGTGCTCGGGGTAGGGTTAGGTGAAGGGCTAGTGGTTGGCAGAGGCCCACGGGCAGTGTTAGATTTAGGGCTCATGTTAGGCCTAGGACTAGTGGTAGTGGTAGGAGATGGCCGAGGGCTAGGGTTAACTGTCACGGGAGGGCTCCGAGTAGTCCTAGGACTCCGAACGGTTGTAGGGCTGGATTAGGGTGTGGCTAATGGTGGGTCCAGGGTGATTTCGTAGGACACAGGTTAGTGCTCTGGCTATCGGTAGGGCGAGGTGTACCGGTTGGCGACGGGCAAGTGCTAGGCTTCGGACTAGAGTGAGCACTGGGCGTTGGTCTAGGGCCATAGGTAGGGCTACTGGGAGGGGTAGGCGTAGCGCTATGGTAGGCAAAGAGCAAGGGGTGGGTGTCGGGGTAACCTAGGATTAGGCCTAGGACCAGGAGTGGGAGCTGTGGCTAGGGGTAGGGATGGGGGTGGGCCTATGGGTAGGGGGAGCTGTAGGGACAGGGGTAGGGGTAGGACCAGAGGTAGTGCTAGGCGTAGGCCTAGGGCGAGGGGTAGTGCTCGGGGTAACCTAACCCTAACCCTAACCCTAACCCTAACACTAACCCTAACCCTAACCCTAAACCTAACACCAACCCTAACCCTAACCCTAACCCTAACCATATACCTAACACCAACCCTAACCCTAACCCAAACCCTAACCCTAACACCAACCCTAACCCTAACCCTAACCCTAACCCTAACCCTAACACTAACCCTAAACCTAACCCTAACCCTAACACCAACCCTAACCCTAACCCTAAACCTAACCCTAACCCTAACCCTATACCTAACACCAAACCTAACCCTAACCCTAACCCTAACCCTAACACCAACCCTAACCCTAACCCTAACCCTAACCCTAACCCTAACCCTAACCCTAACACCAACCCTAACCCTAACCCTAACCCTAACCCTAACACCAACCCTAACCCTAACTCTAACCCTAACCCTATGCCTAACACCAACACTAACCCTAACCCTAACCCTAACCCTAACACCAACCCTAACCCTAATCCTAACCCTAACCCTAACCCTAACCCTAACACTAACCCTAACCCTAACCCTACCCTAACACCAACCCTAACCCTAACCCTAACCCTAACCCTAACCCTATACCTAACACCAACCCTAACCCTAACCCTAACCCTAACACCAACCCTAACCCTAATCCTAACCCTAACCCTAACCCTAACCCTAACCCTAACACCAACCCTAACCCTAACCCTAACCCTAACCCTAACCCTAACCCTAAACCTAACACCAACCCAAACCCTAACCCTAACACTAACCCTAACAAGGGCAAGGTGTACTGGTCAGCGACGGGCAAGTTCTAGTCCTCGGACTAGAGGGAGCCATGGGCGTTGGTCTAGGGCCCGAGCTAGGGCTAGTGAGAGCGGTAGACGTAGCGCTGGGGTAGGCATAGAGCAAGGGGTGGGTGTCGAGGTAAACCTCGTAGTAGGCCTAGGGCCAGGAGTGGGAGCTGTGGCTAGGGGTAGGGATGGGGGTGGGCCTATAAGTAGGGGGAGCTGTAGAACCAGGGGTAGGGGTAGGAAAAGAGGTAGTGCTAGGCGTAAGCCTAGGGCGAGGGGTAGTGCTCGGGGTAGGGTTAGGTGAAGGGCTAGTGGTTGGCAGAGGCCCACGGGCAGTGTTAGGGTTAGGGCTCATGTTAGGCCTAGGACTAGTGGTAGTGGTAGGGGTTGGCTGAGGGCTAGGGGTAGGTGTCACGGGAGGGCTCCGAGTAGTCCTAGGACTCGGAACGGGTGTAGGGCTGGATTAGGGTGTGGTAAGTGTGGGTCCATGGTGATTTCGTAGGACACGGGTTAGTGTTCTGGCTATTGGTAGGCAAGGTGTACTGGTCGGAGACGGGCAAGTGCTAGGCTTCGGACTAGAGTGAGCACTGGGCGTTGAACTAGGGCCCGAGCTAGGGCTAGTGGGAGCGGTAGGCGTAGCACTGGGGTAGGCATAGGGCAAGGGGTGGGTGTCGGGGTAAACCTCGGAGTAGGCTTTGGGCCAGAGGTTGGAGTTGTGTCTAGGGGTAGGGATGGGGGTGGGCCTATAAGTAGGGGGAGCTGTAGGGCCAGGGGTAGGGTAGGACCAGAGGTAGTGCTAGGCGTAAGCCTAGGGCGAGGGGTAGTGCTCGGGGTAGGGTTAGGTGAAGGTCTAGTGGTTGGCAGAGGCCCACGGGCAGTGTTAGGGTTAGGGCTCATGTTAAGCCTAGGACTAGTGGTAGTGGTAGGGGTTGGCCGAGGGCTAGGGGTAACTGTCACGGGAGGGCTCCGGGTAGTCCTAGGACTCCGAACGGATGTAGGGCTGGATTAGGGTGTGGCTAATGGTGGGTCCAGGGTGATTTCGTAGGACACGGGTTAGTGCTCTGGCTATCGGTAGGGCAAGGTGTACCAGTTGGCGACGGGCAAGTGCTAGGCTTCGGAGTAGAGTGAGCACTGGGCGTTGGTCTAGGGCCATAGGTAGGGATACTGGGAGGGGTAGGCGTAGCGCTATGGTAGGCAAAGAGCAAGGGGTGGGTGTCGGGGTAACCTCGGAGTAGGCCTAGGACCAGGAGTGGGAGCTGTGGCTAGGGGTAGGGATGGGGGTGGGCCTATGGGTAGGGGGAGCTGTAGGGACAGGGGTAGGGGTAGGACCTGAGGTAGTGCTAGGCGTAAGCCTAGGGCGAGGGGTAGTGCTCGGGGTAACCTAACCCTAACCCTAACCCTAACCCTAACACTAATCCTAACCCTAACCCTAACCCTAACACGAACCCTAACACTAACCCTAACCCTAACCCTAACCCTAACCCTAACACCAACCCTAACCCTAACCCTAACCCTAACCCTAACACAAACCCTAACCCTAATCCTAACCCTAACCCTAACCCTAACACCAACCCTAACCCTAACCCTAACCCTAACACCAACCCTAACCCTAACCCTAGCCCTAAATCTCACCCTATGCCTAACACGAACCCTAACCCTAACCCTAACCCTAACCCTAACACAAACCCTAACCCTAATCCTAACCCTAACCCTAACCCTAACACCAACCCTAACCCTAACCCTAACCCTAACACCAACCCTAACCCTAACCCTAGCCCTAACCCTCACCCTATGCCTAACACGAACCCTAACCCTAACCCTAACCCTAACCCTAACACCAACCCTAAACCTAATCCTAACCCTAACCCTAACCCTAACCCTAACCCTAACCCTAACACCAACACTAACCCTCACCCTAACCCTAACACCAACCCTAACCCTAACCCTAACCCTCACACTATGCCTAACACGAACCCTAACCCTAACCCTAACCCTAACCCTAACCCTAACCCTAACACCAACCCTAACCCTAACCCTAACACCAACCCTAACCCTAATCCTAACCCTAACCCTAACCCTAACACCAACCCTAACCCTAACCCTAACCCTAACACCAACCCTAACCCTAACCCTAACCCTAACCCTAACCCTATGCCTAACACGAACCCTAACCCTAAACCTAACCCTAACCTTAACACCAACCCTAACCCTAATCCTAACCCTAACACTAACCCTAACCCTAATACTAACCCTAACCCTAACCCTAACCCTAACACCAACCCTAACCCTAACCCTAACCCTATACCTAACACCAAACCTAACCCTAACCCTAACCCTAACCCTAACCCTAACCGTAACCCTAACCCTACCCTAACCCTAAACCTAACACCAACCCTAACCTTAACCCTAACCCTAACCCTAACATCAACCTTAAACCTAACCCTAATCCTAAACCCTAATCCTAACCCTAACCCTAACCCTAACCCTAACCCTAACCCTAACAAGGGCAAGGTGTACTGGTCAGCGACGGGCAAGTTCTAGGCCTCGGACTAGAATGAGCCATGGGCGTTGGTCTAGGGCCCGAGCTAGGGCTAGTGAGAGCGGTAGGCGTAGCGCTGGGGTAGGCATAGGGCAAGGGGTGGGTGTCGAGGTAAACCTCGGAGTAGGCCTAGGGCCAGGAGTGGGAGCTGTGGCTAGTGGTAGGGTTGGGGGTGGGCCTATGGGTAGGGGGAGCTGTAGGGCCAGGGGTAGTGGTAGGACCAGAGTTAGTGCTAGGCGTAGGCCTAGGGCGAGGGGTAGTGCTCGGGGTAGGGTTAGTTGAAGGGCTAGTGTTTTGCAGAGGCCCACGGGCAGTGTTAGGGTTAGGGCTCATGTTAAGCCTAGTACTAGTGGTAGTGGTAGGGGTTGGCCGAGGACTAGGGGTAGGTGTCACGAAATGGCTCCGGGTAGTCCTAGGACTCCGAACGGATGTAGGGCTGATTAGGGTGTGGCTAATGGTGGGTCCAGGGTGATTTCGTAGGACACGGGTTAGTGCTCTGGCTATAGGTAGGGCAAGGTATACCGGTTGGCGACGGGCAAGTGCTAGGCTTCGGACTAGAGTGAGCACTGGGCGTTGGTCTAGGGCCCGAGGTAGGGCTAGTGGGAGCGGTAGGCGTAGCGCTGGGGTAGGCAAAGGGCAAGGGGTGGGTGTCGGGGTAAACCTCGGAGTAGGCCTAGGACCAGGAGTGGGAGCTGTGGCTAGGGGTAGGGATGGGGGTCGGCCTATGGGTAGGGGGAGCTGTAGGGACAGGGGTAGGGGTAGGACCAGAGGTAGTGCTAGGCGTAGGCCTAGGGCGAGGGGTAGTGCTCGGGGTAACCTAAACCTAACCCTAACCCTAACCCTAACACTAACCCTAACCCTAACCCTAACACCAACCCTAACCCTAACCCTAACCCTAACCCTAACCCTATACCTAACACCAACCCTAACCCTAACCCTAACCCTAACACCAACCCTAACCCTAACCCTAACCCTAACCCTAACCCTAACCCTAACACCAACCCTTACCCTAACCCTAACCCTAACCCTAACCCAACCCTAACCCTAACCCTAACCCTAACCCTAACCTTAACCCTATGCCTAACACCAACACTAACCCTAACCCTAACCCTAACCCTAACACCAACCCTAACCCTAATCCTAACCCTAACCCTAACCCTAACCCTAACACTAACCCTAACCCTAACCCTACCCTAACACCAACCCTAACCCTAACCCTAACCCTAACCCTATACCTAACACCAACTCTAACCCTAACCCTAACCCTAACCCTAACACCAACCCTAACCCTAACACTAACCCTAACCCTAACACCAACCCTAACCCTAATCCTAACCCTAACCCTAACCCTAACCCTAACCCTAACACCAACCCTAACCCTAACCCTAACCCTAACCCTAACCCTAAACCTAACACCAACCCAAACCCTAACCCTAACACTAACCCTAACAAGGGCAAGGTGTACTGGTCAGCGACGGGCAAGTTCTAGTCCTCGGACTAGAGGGAGCCATGGGCGTTGGTCTAGGGCCCGAGCTAGGGCTAGTGAGAGCGGTAGGCGTAGCGCTGGGGTAGGCATAGAGCAAGGGGTGGGTGTCGAGGTAAACCTCGGAGTAGGCCTAGGGCCAGGAGTGGGAGATGTGGCTAGGGGTAGGGATGGGGGTGGGCCTATAAGTAGGGGGAGCTGTAGAACCAGGGGTAGGGGTAGGACCAGAGGTAGTGCTAGGCGTAAGCCTAGGGCGAGGGGTAGTGCTCGGGGTAGGGTTAGGTGAAGGGCTAGTGGTTGGCAGAGGCCCACGGGCAGTGTTAGGGTTAGGGCTCATGTTAGTCCTAGGACTAGTGGTAGTGGTAGGGGTTGGCCGAGGGCTAGGGGTAGGTGTCACGGGAGGGCTCCGAGTAGTCCTAGGACTCGGAACGGGTGTAGGGCTGGATTAGGGTGTGGTAAGTGTGGGTCCAGGGTGATTTCGTAGGACACGGGTTAGTGTTCTGGCTATTGGTAGGCAAGGTGTACTGGTCGGAGACGGGCAAGTGCTAGGCTTCAGACTAGAGTGAGCACTGGGCGTTGGACTAGGGCCCGAGCTAGGGCTAGTGGGAGCGGTAGGCGTAGCACTGGGGTAGGCATAGGGCAAGGGGTGGGTGTCGGGGTAAACCTCGGAGTAGGCTTTGGGCCAGAGTTTGGAGTTGTGTCTAGGGGTAGGGATGGGGGTGGGCCTATAAGTAGGGGGAGCTGTAGGGCCAAGGGTAAAAGTAGGACCAGAGGTAGTGCTAGGCGTAAGCCTAGGGCGAGGAGTAGTGCTCGGGGTAGGGTTAGGTGAAGGGCTAGTGGTTGGCAGAGGCCCACGGGCAGTGTTAGATTTAGGGCTCATGTTAGGCCTAGGACTAGTGGTAGTGGTAGGAGATGGCCGAGGGCTAGGGGTAACTGTCACGGGAGGGCTCCGAGTAGTCCTAGGACTTTGAACGGTTGTAGGGCTGGATTAGGGTGTGGCTAATGGTGGGTCCAGGGTGATTTCGTAGGACACGGGTTAGTGCTCTGGCTATCGGTAGGGCAAGGTGTACCGGTTGGCGACGGGCAAGTGCTAGGCTTCGGACTAGAGTGAGCACTGGGCGTTGGTCTAGGGCCATAGGTAGGGCTACTGGGAGGGGTAGGCGTAGCGCTATGGTAGGCAAAGAGCAAGGGGTGGGTGTCGGGGTAACCTAGGAGTAGGCCTAGGACCAGGAGTGGGAGCTGTGGCTAGGGGTAGGGATGGGGGTGGGCCTATGGGTAGGGGGAGCTGTAGGGACAGGGGTAGGGGTAGGACCAGAGGTAGTGCTAGGCGTAGGCCTAGGGCGAGGGGTAGTGCTCCGGGTAACCTAACCCTAACCCTAACCCTAACCCTAACACTAATCCTAACCCTAACCCTAACCCTAACACCAACCCTAACACTAACCCTAACCCTAACCCTAACCCTAACCCTAACACCAACCCTAACCCTAACCCTAACCCTAACCCTAACACAAACCCTAACCCTAATCCTAACCCTAACCCTAACCCTAACACCAACCCTAACCCTAACCCTAACCCTAACACCAACCCTAACCCTAACCCTAGCCCTAACCCTCACCCTATGCCTAACACGAACCCTAACCCTAACCCTAACCCTAACCCTAACACAAACCCTAACCCTAATCCTAACCCTAACCCTAACCCTAACACCAACACTAACCCTAACCCTAACCCTAACACCAACCCTAACCCTAACCCTAGCCCTAACCCTCACCCTATGCCTAACACGAACCCTAACCCTAACCCTAACCCTAACCCTAACACCAACCCTAACCCTAATCCTAACCCTAACCCTAACCCTAACCCTAACCCTAACCCTAACCCTAACACCAACACTAACCCTCACCCTAACCCTAACACCAACCCTAACCCTAACCCTCACCCTATGCCTAACACGAACCCTAACCCTAACCCTAACCCTAACCCTAACCCTAACCCTAACACCAACCCTAACCCTAACCCTAACACCAACCCTAACCCTAACCCTAACCCTATACCTAACACCAAACCTAACCCTAACCCTAACCCTAACCCTAACCTTAACCGTAACCCTAACCCTAACCCTAACCCTAAACCTAACACCAACCCTAACCTGAACCCTAACCCTAACCTTAACATCAACCCTAACCCTAACCCTAACCCTAAACCCTAATCCTAACCCTAACCCTAACCCTAACCCTAACCCTAACCCTAACAAGGGCAAGGTGTACTGGTCAGCGACGGGCAAGCTCTAGGCCTCGGACTAGAAGGAGCCATGGGCGTTGGTCTAGGGCCCGAGGTAGGGCTAGTGGGAGCGGTAGGCGTAGCGCTGGGGTAGGCAAAGGGCAAGGGGTGGGTGTCGGGGTAAACCTTGGAGTAGGCCTAGGACCAGGAGTGGGAGCTGTGGCTAGGGGTAGGGATGGGGGTCGGCCTATGGGTAGGGGGAGCTGTAGGGACAGGGGTAGGGGTAGGACCAGAGGTAGTGCTAGGCGTAGGCCTAGGGCGAGGGGTAGTGCTCGGGGTAACCTAAACCTAACCCTAACCCTAACCCTAACCCTAACACTAACCCTAACCCTAACCCTAACACCAACCCTAACCCTAACCCTAACCCTAACCCTAACCCTATACCTAACACCAACCCTAACCCTAACCCTAACCCTAACACCAACCCTAACCCTAACCCTAACCCTAACCCTAACCCTAACCCTAACACCAACCCTTACCCTAACCCTAACCCTAACCCTAACACCAACCCTAACCCTAACCCTAACCCTAACCCTAACCCTATGCCTAACACCAACACTAACCCTAACCCTAACCTAAACCTAACACCAACCCTAACCCTAATCCTAACCCTAACCCTAACCCTAACCCTAACACTAACCCTAACCCTAACCCTACCCTAACACCAACCCTAACCCTAACCCTAACCCTAACCCTATACCTAACACCAACTCTAACACTAACCCTAACCCTAACCCTAACACCAACCCTAAACCTAACACTAACCCTAACCCTAACACCAACCCTAACCCTAATCCTAACCCTAACCCTAACCCTAACCCTAACCCTAACCCTAACACCAACCCTAACCCTAACCCTAACCCTAACCCTAACCCTAAACCTAACACCAACCCAAACCCTAACCCTAACACTAACCCTAACAAGGGCAAGGTGTACTGGTCAGCGACGGGCAAGTTCTAGGCCTCGGACTAGAGGGAGCCATGGGCGTTGGTCTAGGGCCCGAGCTAGGGCTAGTGAGAGCGGTAGGCGTAGCGCTGGGGTAGTATTGAGCAAGGGGTGGGTGTCGAGGTAAACCTCGGAGTGGGCTAGGGCCAGGAGTGGGAGCTGTGGCTAGGGGTAGGGATGCGGGTGGTCCTATAAGTAGGGGGAGCTGTAGAACCAGGGGTAGGGGTAGGACCAGAGGTAGTGCTAAGCGTAAGCCTAGGGCGAGGGGTAGTGCTCGGGGTAGGGTTAGGTGAAGGGCTAGTGGTTGGCAGAGGCTTACGGGCAGTGTTAGGGTTAGGGCTCATGTTAGGCCTAGGACTAGTGGTAGTGGTAGGGGTTGGCCGAGGGCTAGGGGTAGGTGTCACGGGAGGGCTCCGAGTAGTCCTAGGACTCGGAACGGGTGTAGGGCTGGATTAGGGTGTGGTAAGTGTGGGTCCAGGGTGATTTCGTAGGACACGGGTTAGTGTTCTGGCTATTGGTAGGCAACGTGTACTGGTCGGAGACGGGCAAGTGCTAGGTCAGACTAGAGTGAGCACTGGGTGTTGGACTAGGGCCCGAGCTAGGGCTAGTGGGAGCGGTAGGCGTAGCACTGGGGTAGGCATAGGGCAAGGGGTGGGTGTCGGGGTAAACCTCGGAGTAGGACTAGGACCAGGAGTGGGAGCTGTGGCTAGGGGTAGGGATGGGGGTGGGCCTATGGGTAGGGGGAGCTGTAGGGACAGGGGTAGGGGTAGGACCAGAGGTAGTGCTAGGCGTAGGCCTAGGGCGAGGGGTAGTGCTCGGGGTAACCTAACCCTAACCCTCACCCTAACCCTAACACTAATCCTAACCCTAACCCTAACCCTAACACCAACCCTAACACTAACCCTAACCCTAACCCTAACCCTAACCCTAACACCAACCCTAACCCTAACCCTGACCCTAACCCTAACACCAACCCTAACCCTAATCCTAACCCTAACCCTAACCCTAACACCAACCCTAACCCTAACCCTAACCCTAACACCAACCCTAACCCTAACCCTAACCCTAACCCTCACCCTATGCCTAACACGAACCCTAACCCTAACCCTAACCCTAACACCAACCCTAACCCTAATCCTAACCCTAACCCTAACACTAATCCTAACCCTAACCCTAACCCTAACACCAACCCTAACCCTAACCCTAACCCTAACCCTAACACCAACCCTAACCCTAACCCTAACCCTAACCCTATGCCTAACACGAACCCTAACCCTAAACCTAACCCGAACCCTAACACCAACCCTAACCCTAATCCTAACCCTAACCCTAACCCTAACCCTAACACTAACCCAACCCTAACCCTAACTTTAACACCAACCCTAACCCTAACCCTAACCCTAACCCTAACCCTATACCTAACACCAACCATAACCCTAACCCTAACCCTAACCCTTACCCTAACCGTAACCCTAACACTAACCCTAACCCTAAACCTAACACCAACCCTAACTTTAACCCTAACCCTAACCCTAACACCAACCCTAACCCTAACCCTAACCCTAAACCCTAATCCTAACCCTAACCCTAACCCTAACCCTAACCCTAACCCTAACAAGGGCAAGGTGTACTGGTCAGCGACGGGCAAGTTCTAGGCCCCGGACTAGAAGGAGCCATGGGCGTTGGTCTAGGGCCCGAGGTAGGGTTAGTGGGAGAGGTAGGCGTAGCGCTGGGGTAGGCAAAGGGCAAATGGTGGGTATCGGGGTAAACCTCGGAGTAGGCCTAGGACCAGGAGTGGGACCTGTGGCTAGGGGTAGGGATGGGGGTGGGCCTATGGGTAGGGGGAGCTGTAGGGACAGGGGTAGGGTTAGGACCAGAGGTAGTGCTAGGCGTAGGCCTAGGGCGAGGGGTAGTGCTCGGGGTAACCTAACCCTAACCCTAACCCTAACCCTAACACTACCCTAACCCTAACCTTAACCCTAACACCAACCCTAACCCTAACCCTAACCCCAACCCTAACCCTATACCTAACACCAACCCTAACCCTAACCCTAACCCTAACCCTAACACCAACCCTAACACTAACCCTAACCCTAACCCTAACCCTAACACCATCCCTAACCCTAATCCTAACCCTAACCCTAACCCTTACCCTAACCCTAACCCTAACCCTAACACCAACCCTAACCCTAACCCTAACCCTAACCCTAAACCTAACACCAACCCTAACCCTAACCCTAACCCTAACCCTAACACCAAACCTAACCCTAACCCTAACCCTAAACCCTAATCCTAAACCTAACCCTAACCCTAACCCTAACCCTAACCCTAACAAGGGCAAGGTGTACTGGTCAGCGACGGGCAAGTTCTAGACCTCGGACTAGAGGGAGCCATGGGCGTTGGTCTAGGGCCCGAGCTAGGGCTAGTGAGAGCGGTAGGCGTAGCGCTGGGGTAGTATTGAGCAAGGGGTGGGTGTCGAGGTAAACCTCGGAGTGGGCTAGGGCCAGGAGTGGGAGCTGTGGCTAGGGGTAGGGATGCGGGTGGTCCTATAAGTAGGGGGAGCTGTAGAACCAGGGGTAGGGGTAGGACCAGAGGTAGTGCTAGGCGTAAGCCTAGGGCGAGGGGTAGTGCTCGGGGTAGGGTTAGGTGAAGGGCTAGTGGTTGGCAGAGGCTTACGGGCAGTGTTAGGGTTAGGGCTCATGTTAGGCCTAGGACTAGTGGTAGTGGTAGGGGTTGGCCGAGGGCTAGGGGTAGGTGTCACGGGAGGGCTCCGAGTAGTCCTAGGACTCGGAACGGGTGTAGGGCTGGATTAGGGTGTGGTAAGTGTGGGTCCAGGGTGATTTCGTAGGACACGGGTTAGTGTTCTGGCTATTGGTAGGCAACGTGTACTGGTCGGAGACGGGCAAGTGCTAGGTCAGACTAGAGTGAGCACTGGGTGTTGGACTAGGGCCCGAGCTAGGGCTAGTGGGAGCGGTAGGCGTAGCACTGGGGTAGGCATAGGGCAAGGGGTGGGTGTCGGGGTAAACCTCGGAGTAGGACTAGGACCAGGAGTGGGAGCTGTGGCTAGGGGTAGGGATGGGGGTGGGCCTATGGGTAGGGGGAGCTGTAGGGACAGGGGTAGGGGTAGGACCAGAGGTAGTGCTAGGCGTAGGCCTAGGGCGAGGGGTAGTGCTCGGGGTAACCTAACCCTAACCCTCACCCTAACCCTAACACTAATCCTAACCCTAACCCTAACCCTAACACCAACCCTAACACTAACCCTAACCCTAACCCTAACCCTAACCCTAACACCAACCCTAACCCTAACCCTAACCCTAACACCAACTCTAACCCTAATCCTAACCCTAACCCTAACCCTAACACCAACCCTAACCCTAACCCTAACCCTAACACCA
This sequence comes from Rhinolophus hipposideros, assembly GCF_964194185.1. Taxonomy (NCBI): domain Eukaryota; kingdom Metazoa; phylum Chordata; class Mammalia; order Chiroptera; family Rhinolophidae; genus Rhinolophus; species Rhinolophus hipposideros. The sequence continues at coordinate 233,832 of NW_027668941.1, read as the reverse complement.
ACCCTAACCCTAACCCTAAACCTAACACTAACCCTAACCCTAACCCTAACACCAACCCTAACCCTAACCCTAACCCCAACCCTAACCCTATACCTAACACCAACCCTAACCCTAACCCTAACCCTAACCCTAACACCAACCCTAACACTAACCCTAACCCTAACCCTAACCCTAACACCATCCCTAACCCTAATCCTAACCCTAACCCTAACCCTAACCCTAACCCTAACCCTAACCCTAACCCTAACACCAACCCTAACCCTAACCCTAACCCTAACCCTAAACCTAACACCAACCCTAACCCTAACCCTAACCCTAACCCTAACACCAAACCTAACCCTAACCCTAACCCTAAACCCTAATCCTAAACCTAACCCTAACCCTAACCCTAACCCTAACCCTAACAAGGGCAAGGTGTACTGGTCAGCGACGGGCAAGTTCTAGGCCTCGGACTAGAGGGAGCCATGGGCGTTGGTCTAGGGCCCGAGCTAGGGCTAGTGAGAGCGGTAGGCGTAGCGCTGGGGTAGGCATAGAGCAAGGGGTGGGTGTCGAGGTAAACCTCGGAGTAGGCCTAGGGCCAGGAGTGGGAGCTGTGGCTGGGGTAGGGATGGGGGTGGGCCTATAAGTAGGGGGAGCTGTAGAACCAGCGGTAGGGGTAGGACCAGAGGTAGTGATAGGCGTAAGCCTAGGGCGAGGGGTAGTGCTCGTGGTAGGGTTAGGTGAAGGGCTAGTGGTTGGCAGAGGCCCACGGGCAGTGTTAGGGTTAGGGCTCATGTTAGGCCTAGGACTAGTGGTAGTGGTAGGGGTTGGCCGAGGGCTAGGGGTAGGTGTCACGGGAGGGCTACGTTTAGTCTTAGGACTCGGAACGGGTGTAGGGCTGGATTAGGGTGTGGTAAGGGTGGGTCCAGGGTGATTTCGTAGAACACGGGTTAGTGTTCTGGCTATTGGTAGGCAAGGTGTACTGGTCGGAGACGGGCAAGTGCTAGGCTTCGGACTAGAGTGAGCACTGGGCGTTGGTCTAGGGCCCGAGCTAGGGCTAGTGGGAGCGGTAGGCGTAGCACTGGGGTAGGCATAGGGCAAGGGGTGGGTGTCGGGGTAAACCTCGGAGGAGGCTTTGGGCCAGAGGTTGGAGTTGTGGCTAGGGGTAGGGATGGGGGTGGTCCTATAAGTAGGGGGAGCTGTAGGGCCAGGGGTAGGGGTAGGACCAGAGGTAGTGCTAGGCGTAGGCCTAGGGCGAGGGGTAGTTCTCGGGGTAACCTAACCCTAACCCTAACCCTAACCCTAACACTAATCCTAACTCTAACCCTAACCCTAACACCAACCCTAACACTA
>NW_027668941.1:165000-220000 GCF_964194185.1 Rhinolophus hipposideros | reverse complement strand
ACCCTAACCCTAACCCTAACCCTAACACCAACCCTAATCCTAACCCTAACCCTAACCCTAACCCTAAACCTAACACCAACCCAAAACCTAACCCTAACCCTAACCCTAACAAGGGCAAGGTGTACTGGTCAGCGACGGGCAAGTCTAGGCCTCGGACTAGAGGGAGCCATGGGCGTTGGTCTAGGGCCCGAGCCTGGGCTAGTGGGAGCGGTAGGCATAGCGCTGGGGTAGGCATAGGGCAAGGGGTGTGTGTCGGGGTAAACCTCGGAGTAGGCCTAGTGCCAGGAGTTGGAGCTGTGGCTAGGGGTAGGGATGGGGGTGGGCCTAAAAGTAGGGGGAGCTGTAGGGCCAGGGGAAGCGGTAGGACCAGAAGTAGTGCTAGGTGTTAGCCTAGGGCGAGGGGTAGTGCTCTGGGTAGGGTTAGGTGAAGGGCTTGTGGTTGGCTGATGCCCACGGGCAGTGTTAGTCTTAGGGCTCATGTTAGGCCTAGGACTAGTGGTAGTGTTAGGGGTTGGCCGAGGGCTAGGGATAGGTGTCACGGGAGGGCTCCGGGTAGTCCTAGGACTCAAAACGGGTGTAGGGCTGCATTAGGGTGTGGTAAGGGTGAGTCCAGTGTGATTTCGTAGGACACGGGTTAGTGCTCTGGGTAACGGTAGGGCAAGGTGTACTGGTCGGCGTCGGGCAGGTGGTAGGCCTCGGACTATACGGAGCACTGGGCGTTGGTCTAGGGCCTGAGCTAGGGCTAGTGGGAGCGGTAGGCGTAGCACTGGGTTAGGCATAGGGCAAGGGGTGCGTGTCGGGGTAAACCTCGGAGTAGGCTTTGGGCCAGAGGTTGGAGTTGTGGCTAGGGGTAGGGATGGGGGTGGGCCTATAAGTAGGGGGAGCTGTAGGGCCAGGGGTAGGGGTAGGACCAGAGGTAGTGCTAGGCGTAAGCCTAGGGCGAGGCGTAGTGCTCGGGGTAGGGTTAGATGAAGGGCTAGTGGTTGGCAGAGGCCTACGGGCAGTGTTAGGTTTAGGGCCCATGTTAGGCCTAGGACTAGTGGTAGTGGTAGGGGATGGCCGAGGGCTAGGGGTAACTGTCACGGGAGAGCTCCGGGTAGTCATAGGACTTCGAACGGATGTAGGGCTGGATTAGGGTGTGGCTAATGATGGGTCCAGGGTGATTTCGTAGGACACGGGTTAGTGCTCTGGCTATCGGTAGGGCAAGGTGTACCAGTTGGCGACGGGCAAGTGCTAGGCTTCGGACTAGAGTGAGCACTGGGCGTTGGTCTAGGGCCCGAGGTAGGACTAGTGGGAGCTGTAGGCGTAGCGCTGGGGTAGGCAAAGGGCAAGGGGTGGGTGTCGGGGTAAACCTCGGAGTAGGCCTAGGACCAGGACTGGGAGCTGTGGCTAGGGGTAGGGATGGGGGTGGGCCTATGGGTAGGAGGAGTTGTAGGGACAGGGGTAGGGGTAGGACCAGAGGTAGTGCTAGGCGTAGGCCTAGGGCGAGGGGTAGTGCTCGAGGTAACCTAACCCTAACCCTAACCCTAAAACTAACACTAACCCTAACCCTAACCCTAACCCTAACACCAACCCTAACCCTAACCCTAACCCTAACCCTAACCCTAACCCTATCCTTATACCTAACACCAACCCTAACCCTAACCCTAACCCTAACCCTAACACCAATTCTAACCCTAACCCTAAACCTAACCCTATCCCTAACACCAACCCTAACCCTAACCCTAACACCAACCCTAACCCTAATCCTAACCCTAACACTAACCCTAACACCAAACCTAACCCTAACCCTAACCATAACCCTAACACCAACCCTAATCCTAACCCTAACCCTAACCCTAACCCTATACCTAACACCAACCCTAACCCTAAACCTAACCCTAACACCAACCCTAACCCTAACCCTAACCCTAACCCTAACCCTAACACCAACCCCAACCCTAATCCTAACTCTAACCCTAACCCTAAACCTAACCCTAACCCTAACACCAACCCTAACCCTAACCCTAACCCTAACCCTAACCCGAAACCTAACACCAACCCTAACCCTAAACCTAACCCTAACCCTAAACCCTAATCCTAACCCTAACCCTAACCCTAAGGCTAACCCTAACAAGGGCAAGGTGTACTGGTCAGCGACGGGCAAGTTCTAGGCCTCGGACTAGAGGGAGCCATGGGCGTTGGTCTAGGGCCCGAGCTAGGGCTAGTGAGAGCGGTAGGCGTAGCGCTGGGGTAGGCATAGGGCAAGGGGTGGGTGTCGAGGTAAACCTCGGAGTAGGGCTAGGGCCAGGAGTGGGAGCTGTAGCTAGTGGTAGGGTTGGGGGTGGGCCTATGGGTAGGGGGAGCTGTAGGGCCAGGGGTAGTTGTTGGACCAGAGGTCGTGCTAGGCGTAGGCCTAGGGCGAGGGGTAGTGCTCGGGGTAGGGTTAGTTGAAGGGCTAGTGTTTGGCAGAGGCCCACGGGCAGTGTTAGGGTTAGGGCTCATGTTAAGCCTAGGACTAGTGGTAGTGGTAGGGGTTGGCCGAGGACTAGGGGTAGGTGTCAGGAAATGGCTCCGGGTAGTCCTAGGACTCGGAACAGGTGTAGGGCTGTATTAGGGTGTGGTAAGGGTGGGTCCAGGGTGATTTCGTAGGACACGGGTTAGTGCTATGGCTAAAGGTAGGGCAAGGTGTACTGGTCGGCGTCGGAAACGTGGTAGGCCTCGGACTAGAGGGAGCACTGGGCGTTGGTCTAGGGCCCGAGGTAGGGCTAGTGGGAGCGGTAGGCATAGCGCTGGGGTAGGCATAGGGCAAGGGGTGGGTGTCGGGGTAAACCACGGAGTAGGCCTAGGACCAGGAGTGGGAGCTGTGGCTAGGGATAGGGATGGCGGTGGGCCTATGGGTAGGGGGAGCTGTAGGGCCAGGGGTAGGGGTAGGACCAAGGTAGTGCTAGGCGTAGGCCTAGGGCGAGGGGTAGTGCTCGGGGTAACCTAACCGCAAACCTAACCCTAATCCTAACACTAACCCTAACCCTAACACCAAACCTAACCCTAACCCTAACCCTAACCCTAACCCTAAATCTAACACCAACCTTAACCCTAACCCAAACCCTAACCCTAACACCAACCCTAACCCGAACCCTAACCCTAAACCCTAAACCTAACCCTAACCCTAACCCTAACCCTAAACCTAAACCTAACACCAACCCTAACCCTAACCCTAACCCTAACCCTAACCCTAACACCAACCCTAATCCTAACCCTAACCCTAACCCTAAACCTAACACCAACCCAAACCCTAACCCTAACCCTAACCCTAACAAGGGCAAGGTGTATTGGTCAGCGACGGGCAAGTCTAGGCCTCGGACTAGAGGGAGCCATGGGCGTTGGTCTAGGGCCCGAGCCTGGGCTAGTGGGAGCGGTAGGCATAGCGCTGGGGTAGGCATAGGGCAAGGGGTGTGTGTCGGGGTAAACCTCGGAGTAGGCCTAGTGCCAGGAGTTGGAACTGTGGCTAGGGGTAGGGATGGGGGTGGGCCTATAAGTAGGGGGAGCTGTAGGGCCAGGGGAAGCGGTAGGACCAGAGGTAGTGCTAGGTGATAGCCTAGGGCGAGGGGTAGTGCTCTGGGTAGGGTTAGGTGAAGGGCTTGTGGTTGGCTGATGCCCACGGGCAGTGTTAGTCTTAGGGCTCATGTTAGGCCTAGGACTAGTGGTAGTGTTAGGGGTTGGCCGAGGGCTAGGGATAGGTGTCACGGGAGGGCTCCGGGTAGTCCTAGGACTCAAAACGGGTGTAGGGCTGCATTAAGGTGTGGTAAGGGTGAGTCCAGTGTGATTTCGTAGGACACGGGTTAGTGCTCTGGGTAACGGTAGGGCAAGGTGTACTGGTCGGCGTCGGGCAGGTGGTAGGCCTCGGACTATACGGAGCACTGGGCGTAAGTCTAGGGCCTGAGCTAGGGCTAGTGGGAGCGGTAGGCGTAGCACTGGGTTAGGCATAGGGCAAGTGGTGCGTGTCGGGGTAAACCTCGGAGTAGGCTTTGGGCCAGAGGTTGGAGTTGTGGTTAGGGGTAGGGATGGGGGTGGGCCTATAAGTAGGGGGAGCTGTAGGGCCAGGGGTAGGGGTAGGACCAGAGGTAGTGCTAGGCGTAAGCCTAGGACGAGGCGCAGTGCTCGGGGTAGGGTTAGATGAAGGGCTAGTGGTTGGCAGAGGCCTACGGGCAGTGTTAGGTTTAGGGCTCATGTTAGGCCTAGGACTAGTGGTAGTGGTAGGGGATGGGCGAGGGCTAGGGGTAACTGTCACGGGAGAGCTCCGGGTAGTCATAGGACTCCGAATGGATGTAGGGCTGGATTAGGGTGTGGCTAATGATGGGTCCAGGGTGATTTCGTAGGACACGGGTTAGTGCTCTGGCTATCGGTAGGGCAAGGTGTACCGGTTGGCGACGGGCAAGTGCTAGGCTTCGAACTAGAGTGAGCACTGGGTGTTGGTCTAGGGCCCGAGGTAGGGCTAGTGGGAGCTGTAGGCGTAGCGCTGGGGTAGGCAAAGGGCAAGGGGTGGGTGTCGGGGTAAACCTCGGAGTAGGCCTAGGACCAGGAGTGGGAGCTGTGGCTAGGGGTAGGGTTGGGGGTGGGCCTACGGGTAGGGGGAGCTGTAGGGACATGGGTAGGGGTAGGACCAGAGGTAGTGCTAGGCGTAGGCCAAGGGCGAGGGGTAGTGCTCGGGGTAACCTAACCCTAACCCTAACCCTAACACTAACACTAACCCTAACCCTAACCCTAACCCTAACACCAAACCTAAACCTAACCCTAACCCTACCCCTAACCCTATACCTAACACCTACCCTAACCCTAACCCTAACCCTAACCCTAACACCAACCCTAACCCTAACCCTAACCCTAACCCTAACCCTAACCCTAACACCAACCCTAACCCTAACCCTAACCCTAACCCTAACACCAACCCTAACCCTAATCCTAACCCTAACCCTAACCCTAACACCAACCCTAAACCTAATCCTAACCCTAACCCTAACCCTAACACCAACCCTAAACCAAACCCTAACCCTAACCCCAACCCTATGCCTAACACCAACCCTAACCCTAACCCTAACCCAAACCCTAACACCAACCAAACCCTAATCCTAACCCTAACCCTAAACCTAACCCTAACACTAACCCTAACCCTAACCCTAACCCTAACACCAACCCTAACCCTAACCCTAACCCTAACCCTAACCCTATACCTAACACCAACCCTAACCCTAACCCTAACCCTAACCCTAACACCAACCCTAACCCTAACCCTAACCCTAACCCTAACCCTAACACCAACCCTAACCCTAATCCTAACCCTAACCCTAACCCTAACCCTAACACCAACCCTAACCCTAACCCTAACCCTATCCCTAACCCTAAACCTAACACCAACCCTAACCCTAACCCTAACCCTAACCCTAACACCAACCCTAACCCTAACCCTAACCCTAAACCTTAATCCTAACCCTAACCCTAACCCTAACACTAACCCTAACCCTAACACTAACCCTAACACCAACCCTAACCCTAATCCTAACCCTAACCCTAACACCAACCCTAACCCTAACAGCAACCCTAACCCTAATCCTAACCCTAAACCTAACACCAACCCTAACGCTAACCCTAACCCTAAACCCTAACCCTAACCCTTACCCTAACCCTAACAAGGGCAATGTGTACTAGTCAGCGACGGGCAAGTTCTAGTCCTCGGACTAGAGGGAGCCATGGGCGTTGGTCTAGGGCCCGAGCTAGGGCTAGTGGGAGCGTTAGGCGTAGCGCTGGGGTAGGCATAGGGCAAGGGGTGGGTGTCGAGGTAAACCTCGGAGTAGGCCTAGGGCCAGGAGTGGGAGCTGTGGCTAGGGGTAGGAGTGGGGGTGGGCCTATGGGTAGGGGGAGCTGTAGGGCCAGGGGTAGTGGTAGGACCAGAGGTAGTGCTAGGCGTGGGCCTAGGGCGAAGCGTAGTGCTCGAGGTAGGGTTAGTTGAAGGACTAGTGTTTGGCAGAGGCCCACGGGCAGTGTTAGGGTTAGGGCTCATGTTAAGCCTAGGACTAGTGGTAGTGGTAGAGTTGGGCCGAGGGCTAGGGGTAGGTGTCACGGGAGGGCTCCGGGTAGTCCTAGGACTCAGAACAGGTGTAGGGCTGGATTACGGTGGGGTAAGGGTGGGTCCAGGGTGATTTCGTAGGACACGGGTTACTGCTCTGGCTAACGGTAGGGCAAGGTGTACTGGTCGGCGACGGGCAAGTGCTAGGCCTCGGACTAGATGAGCACTGGGCTTTGGTCTAGGGCCCGAGCTAGGGCTAGTGGGAGCGATAGGCGTAGCGCTGGGGTAGGCATAGGGCAAGGGGTGGGTGTCGGGGTAAACCTCGGAGTAGGCTTTGGGCCAGAGGTTGGAGTTGTGGCTAGGGGTAGGGATAGGGGTGGGCCTATTAGTAGGGGGAGCTGTAGGGCCAGGGGTAGGGGTAGGACCAGAGGTAGTGCTAGGCGTAAGCCTAGGGCGAGGGGTAGTGCTCGGGGTAGGGTTAGGTTAAGGGCTAGTGGTTGGCAGAGGCCCACGGACAGTGTTAGGGTTAGGGCTCATGTTAGGCCTAGGACTAGTGGTAGTGGTAGGGGATAGCCGAGGGCTAGGGGTAGGTGTCACGAAAGGACTCCGGGTAGTCCTAGGACTCCGAACGGATGTGGGGCATGATTAGGGTGTGGCTAATGGTGGGTCCAGGGTGATTTCGGAGTACAAGGGTTAGTGATCTGGCTTTCGTTAGGGCAGGGTGTATTGGTCGGTGACGGGCAAGTGCTAGGCTTCGGACTAGAGTGAGCACTGGGCGTTGGTCTAGGGCCCGAGGTAGGGCTAGTGGGAGCGGTAGGCATAGCGCTAGGTTAGGAAAAGGGCAAGGGGTGTGTGTCGGGGTAAACCAAGGAGTAGGCCTAGGACCAGGAGTGGGAGCTGTGGCTAGGGATAGGGATGGCGGTGGGCCTATGGGTAGGGGGAGCTGTAGGGCCAGGGGTAGGGGTAGGACCAGAGGTAGTGCTAGGCGTAGGTCTAGGGCGAGGGGTAGTGCTCGGGGTAACCTAACCGTAAACCTAACACTAACCCTAACCCTAACACCAACCCTAACCCTAACCCTAACCCTAACCCTAAACCTAACACCAACCCTAACCCTAACCCAAACCCTAACCCTAACACCAACCCTAACCCTAACCCTAACCCTAAACCCTAAACCTAACCCTAACCCTAACCCTAACCCTAACCCTAACCCTAAACCTAACACCAAACCTAACCCTAACCCTAACACTAACCCTAACACGAACCCTAATTCTAACCCTAACTCTAACCCTAACAAGGGCAAGGTGTACTGGTCAGCGACGGGCAAGTCTAGGCCTCGGACTAGAGGGAGCCATCGGCGTTGGTCTAAGGCCCGAGCCTGGGCTAGTGGGAGCGGTAGGCATAGCGCTGGGCTAGGCATAGGGCAAGGGGTGTCTGTCGGGGTAAACCTCGGAGTAGGCCTAGTGCCAGGAGTTGGAGCTGTGGCTAGGGGTAGGGATGGGGGTGGGCCTATAAGTAGGGGTAGCTGTAGGGCCAGGGGAAGCGGTAGGACCAGATGTAGTGCTAGGCGTTAGCCTAGGGCGAGGGGTAGTGCTCTGGGTAGGGTTAGGTGAAGGGCTTGTGGTTGGCTGATGCCCACGGGCAGTGTTATTCTTAGGGCTCATGTTAGGCCTAGGAGCAGTGGTAGTGGTAGGGGTTGTCCGAGGGTTAGGGGTAGGTGTCACGGGAGGGCTGCGGGTAGTCCTAGGACTCAAAACGGGTGTAGGGCTGGATTAGTGTGTGGTAAGGGTGGGTCCAGGGTGATTTCGTAGGACACGGGTTAGTGCTCTGGCTAACGGTAGGGCAAGGTGTACTTGTCGGCGTCGTGCAGGTGGTAGGCCTCGGACTAGAGGGAGCACTGGGCGTTGGTCTAGGGCCCGAGCTAGGGCTAGTGGGAGCGGTAGGCGTAGCACTGGGGTAGGCATAGGGCAAGGGGTGGGTGTCGGGGTAAACCTCGGAGTAGGCTTTGAGCTAGAGGTTGGAGTTGTGGCTAGGGGTAGGGATGGGGGTGGGCCTATAAGTAGGGGGAGCTGTAGGGCCAGGGGTAGGGGTAGGACCAGAGGTAGTGCTAGGCGTAAGCCTAGGGCGAGGGGTAGTGCTCGGGGTAGGGTTAGGTGAAGGGCTAGTGATTGGCAGAGGCCCACGGGCAGTGTTAGGTTTAGGGCTCATGTTAGGCCTAGGACTAGTGGTAGTAGTAGGGGATGGGCGAGGGCTAGGGGTAACTGTCACGGGAGGGCTCCGGGTAGTCCTAGGACTCCGAACAGATGTAGGGCTGGATTAGGGTGTGGCTAATGTTGGGTCCAGGGTGATTTCGTAGGACACGGGTTAGTGCTCTGGCTATCGGTAGGGCAAGGTGTACTGGTTGGCGACGGGCAAGTGCTAGGCTTCGGACTAGAGTGAGCACTGGGCGTTGGTCTAGGGCCCGAGGTAGGGCTAGTGGGAGCGGTAGGCGTAGCGCTGGGGTAGGCAAAGGGCAAGGGGTGGGTGTCGGGGTAAACCTCGAAGTAGGCCTAGGACCAGGAGTGGGAGCTGTGGCTAGGGGTAGGGATGGGGGTGGGCCTATGGGTAGGGGGAGCTGTAGGGACAGGGGTAGGGGTAGGACCAGAGGTAGTGCTAGGCGTAGACCAAGGGCGAGGGGTAGTGCTCGGGGTAACCTAACCCTAACCCTAACCCTAACACTAACACTAACCCTAACCCTAACCCTAACCCTAACACCAAACCTAAACCTAACCCTAACCCTAACCCTATACCTAACACCTACCCTAACCCTAACCCTAACCCTAACCCTAACCCTAACCCTAACACCAACCCTAACCCTAACCCTAACCCTAACCCTAACACCAACCCTAACCCTAATCCTAACCCTAACCCTAACCCTAACACCAACCCTAACCCTAACCCTAACCCTAACACCAACCCTAAACCAAACCCTAACCCTAAACCCAACCCTATGCCTAACACCAACCCTAACCCTAACCCTACCCCTAACCCTAACACCAACCAAACCCTAATCCTAACCCTAACCCTAACCCTAACCCTAACACTAACCCTAACCCTAACCCTAACCCTAACACCAACCCTAACCCTAACCCTAACCCTAACCCTAACCCTATACCTAACACCAACCCTAACCCTAACCCTAACCCTAAACCTAACCCTAACACCAACCCTAACCCTAACCCTAACTTTAACCCTAACCCTAACCCTAACCCTAACACCAACCCTAACCCTAATCCTAACCCTAACCCTAACCCTACCCCTAACCCTAACACCAACCCTAACACTAACCCTAACCCTAAACCTAACCCTAACCCTAAACCTAACACCAACCCTAACCCTAACCCTAACCCTAACCCTAAACCCTAATCCTAACCCTAACCCTAACCCTAACACTAACCCTAACCCTAACACTAACCCTAACACCAACCCTAACCCTAATCCTAACCCTAACACTAACACCAACCATAACCCTAACAACAACCCTAACCCTAATCCTAACCCTAAACCTAACACCAAACCTAAACCTAACCCTAACCCTAAACCCTAACCCTAACCCTTACCCTAACCCTAACAAGGGCAATGTGTACTAGTCAGCGACGGGCAAGTTCTAGTCCTCGGACTAGAGGGAGCCATGGGCGTTGGTCTAGGGCCCGAGCTAGGGCTAGTGGGAGCGTTAGGCGTAGCGCTGGGGTAGGCATAGGGCAAGGGGTGGGTGTCGAGGTAAACCTCGGAGTAGGCCTAGGGCCAGGAGTGGGAGCTGTGGCTAGGGGTAGGGGTGGGGGTGGGCCTATGGGTAGGGGGAGCTGTAGGGCCAGGGGTAGTGGTAGGACCAGAGTTAGTGCTAGGCGTAGGCCTAGGGCGAGGCGTAGTGCTCGAGGTAGGGTTAGTTGAAGGACTAGTGTTTGGCAGAGGCCCACGGGCAGTGTTAGGATTAGGGCTCATGTTAAGCCTAGGACTAGTGGTAGTGGTAGGGGTGGGCCGAGGGCTAAGGGTAGGTGTCACGGGAGGGCTCCGGGTAGTCCTAGGACTCAGAACATGTGTATGGCTGGATTAGGGTGTGGTAAGGGTGGGTCCAGGGTGATTTCGTAGGACACGGGTTACTGCTCTGGCTAACGGTAGGGCAAGGTGTACTGGTCGGCGACGGGCAAGTGCTAGGCCTCGGACTAGATGAGCACTGGGCTTTGGTCTAGGGCCCGAGCTAGGGCTAGTGGGAGCGATAGGCGTAGCGCTGGGGTAGGCATAGGGCAAGGGGTGGGTGTCGGGGTAAACCTCGGAGTAGGCTTTGGGCCAGAGGTTGGAGTTGTGGCTAGGGGTAGGGATAGGGGTGGGCCTATTAGTAGAGGGAGCTGTAGGGCCAGGGGTAGGGGTAGGACCAGAGGTAGTGCTAGGCGTAAGCCTAGGGCAAGGGGTAGTGCTCGGGGTAGGGTTAGGTGAAGGGCTAGTGGTTGGCAGAGGCCCACGGACAGTGTTAGGGTTAGGGCTCATGTTAGGCCTAGGACTAGTGGTAGTGGTAGGGGATAGCCGAGGGCTACGGGTAGGTGTCACGGGAGGACTCCGGGTAGTCCTAGGACTCCGAACGGATGTGGGGCATGATTAGGGTGTGGCTAATGGTGGGTCCAGGGTGATTTCGGAGTACAAGGGTTAGTGATCTGGCTTTCGGTAGGGCAGGGTGTATTGGTCGGTGACGGGCAAGTGCTAGGCTTCGGACTAGAGTGAGCACTGGGCGTTGGTCTAGGGCCCGAGGTAGGGCTAGTGGGAGCGGTAGGCATAGCGCTGGGGTAGGCAAAGGGCAAGGGGTGGGTGTCGGGGTAAACCACGGAGTAGGCCTAGGACCAGGAGTGGGAGCTGTGGCTAGGGATAGGGATGGCGGTGGGTCTATGGGTAGGGGGAGCTGTAGGGCCAGGGGTAGGGGTAGGACCAGAGGTAGTGCTAGGCGTAGGTCTAGGGCGAGGGGTAGTGCTCGGGGTAACCTAACCGTAAACCTAACCCTAATCCTAACACTGACCCTAACCCTAACACCAACCCTAACCCTAACCCTAACCCTAACCCTAAACCTAACACCAACCCTAAACCTAACCAAAGCCTAACCCTAACACCAACCCTAACCCTAAAGCTAACCCTAAACCTAACCCTAACCCTAACCCTAACCCTAACCCTAACCCTAATCCTAACATCAACCCTAACCCTAACCCTAACCCTAACCCTAAACCTAAACCTAACACCAACCCTAACCCTAACCCTAACCCTAACCCTAACAAGGGCAAGGTGTACTGGTCAGCGACGGGCAAGTCTAGGCCTCGGACTAGAGGGAGCCATCGGCGTTGGTCTAGGGCCCGAGCCTGGGCTAGTGGGAGCGGTAGGCATAGCGCTGGGGTAGGCATAGGGCAAGGTGTGTCTGTCCGGGTAAACCTCGGAGTAGGCCTAGTGCCAGGAGTTGGAGCTGTGGCTAGGGGTAGGGATGGGGGTGGGCCTATAAGTAGGGGTAGCTGTAGGGCCAGGGGAAGCGGTAGGACCAGATGTAGTGCTAGGCGTTAGCCTAGGGCGAGGGGTAGTGCTCTGGGTAGGGTTAGGTGAAGGGCTTGTGGTTGGCTGATGCCCACGGGCAGTGTTATTCTTAGGGCTCATGTTAGGCCTAGGACTAGTGGTAGTGGTAGGGGTTGGCCGAGGGCTAGGTGTAGGTGTCACGGGAGGGCTGCGGGTAGTCCTAGGACTCAAAACGGGTGTAGGGCTGGATTAGTGTGTGGTAAGGGTGGGTCCAGGGTGATTTCGTAGGACACGGGTTAGTGCTCTGGCTAAGGGTAGGGCAAGGTGTACTGGTCGGCGTCGGGCAGGTGGTAGGCCTCGGACTAGAGCGAGCACTGGGCGTTGGTCTAGGGCCCGAGCTAGGGCTAGTGGGAGCGGTAGGCGTAGCACTGGGGTAGGCATAGGGCAAGGGGTGGGTGTCGGGGTAAACCTCGGAGTAGGCTTTGAGCTAGAGGTTGGAGTTGTGGCTAGGGGTAGGGATGGGGGTGGGCCTATAAGTAGGGAGAGCTGTAGGGCCAGGGGTAGGGGTAGGACCAGAGGTAGTGCTAGGCGTAAGCCTAGGGCGAGGGGTAGTGCTCGGGGTAGGGTTAGGTGAAGGGCTAGTGGTTGGCAGAGGCCCACGGGCAGTGTTAGGTTTAGGGCTCATGTTAGGCCTAGGACTAGTGGTAGTGGTAGGGGATGGGCGAGGGTTAGGGGTAACTGTCACGGGAGGGCTCCGGGTAGTCCTAGGACTCCGAACGGATGTAGGCCTGGATTAGGGTGTGGCTAATGGTGGGTCCAGGGTGATTTCGTAGGACACGGGTTAGTGCTCTGGCTATCGGTAGGGCATGGTGTAGCGGTTGGCGACGGGCAAGTGCTAGGCTTCGGACTAGAGTGAGCACTGGGCGTTGGTCTAGGGCCCGAGGTAGGGCTAGTGGGAGCGGTAGGCGTAGCGCTGGGGTAGGCAAAGGGCAAGGGGTGGGTGTCGGGGTAAACCTCGGAGTAGGCCTAGGACCAGGAGTGGGAGCTGTGGCTAGGGGTAGGGATGGGGGTGGGCCTATGGGTAGGGGGAGCTGTAGGGACAGGGGTAGGGGTAGGACCAGAGGTAGTGCTAGGCGTAAGCCTAGGGCGAGGGGTAGTGCTCGGGGTAGGGTTAGGTGAACGGCTAGTGGTTGGCAGAGGCCCACGGGCAGTGTTAGATTTAGGGCTCATGTTAGGCCTAGGACTAGTGGTAGTGGTAGGAGATGGCCGAGGGCTAGGGGTAACTGTCACGGGAGGGCTCCGGGTAGTCCTAGGACTCCGAACGGATGTAGGGCTGGATTAGGGTGTGGCTAATGGTGGGTCCAGGGTGATTTCGTAGGACAAGGGTTAGTGCTCTGGCTATCGGTAGGGCAAGGTGTACCGGTTGGCGACGGGCAAGTGCTAGGCTTCGGACTAGAGTGAGCACTGGGCGTTGGTCTAGGGCCCGAGGTAGGGCTAGTGGGAGCGGTAGGCGTAGCGCTATGGTAGGCAAAGAGCAAGGGGTGGGTGTCGGGGTAAACCTCGGAGTAGGCCTAGGACCAGGAGTGGGAGCTGTGGCTAGGGGTAGGGATGGTGGTGGGCCTATGGGTAGGGGGAGCTGTAGGGATAGGGGTAGGGGTAGGACCAGAGGTAGTGCTAGGCGTAGGCCTAGGGCGAGGGGTAGTGCTCGGGGTAACCTAACCCTAACCCTAACCCTAACACTAATCCTAACCCTAACCCTAACCCTAACACCAACCCTAACACTAAGCCTAACCCTAACCCTAACCCTAACCCTAACACCAACCCTAACCCTAACCCTAACCCTAACCCTAACACCAACCCTAACCCTAATCCTAACCCTAACCCTAACCCTAACACCAACCCTAACCCTAACCCTAACACCAACCCTAACCCTAACCCTAACCCTCACCCTATGCCTAACACGAACCCTAACCCTAACCCGAACCCTAACCCTAACACCAACCCTAACCCTAATCCTAACCCTAACCCTAACCCTAACCCTAACCCAAACCTAACACCAACCCTAACCCTAACCCTATCCCTAACACCAACACTAACCCTAATCCTAACCCTAACCCTAACCCTAACACCAACCCTAACCCTAACCCTAACCCTAACCCTAACCCTAACACCAACCCTAACTCTAACCCTAACCCTAACCCTAACCCTATGCCTAACACGAACCCTAACCCTAAACCTAACCCTAACCCTAACACCAACCCTAACCCTAATCCTAACCCTAACCCTAACCCTAACCCTAACACTAACCCTCACCCTAACCCTAACCCTAACACCAACCCTAACCCTAACCCTAACCCTAACCCTAACCCTATACCTAACACCAACCCTAACCCTAACCCTAACCCTAACCCTAACCCTAACCGTAACCCTAAACCTAACCCTAACCCTAAACCTAACACCAACCCTAACCCTAACCCTAACCCTAACCATAACAACAACCCTAACCCTAACCCTAACCCTAAACCCTAATCCTAACCCTAACCCTAACCCTAACCCTAACCCTAAAAAGGGCAAGGTGTACTGGTCAGCGACGGGCAAGTTCTAGGCCTCGGACTAGAAGGAGCCATGGGCGTTGGTCTAGGGCCCGAGGTAGGGCTAGTGGGAGAGGTAGGCGTAGCGCTGGGGTAGGCAAAGGGCAAGGGGTGGGTGTCGGGGTAAACCTCGGAGTAGGCCTAGGACCAGGAGTGGGACCTGTGGCTAGGGGTAGGGATGGGGGTGGGCCTATGGGTAGGGGGAGCTGTAGGGACAGGGGTAGGGGTAGGACCAGAGGTAGTGCTAGGCGTAGGCCTAGGGCGAGTGGTAGTGCTCGGTGTAACCTAACCCTAACCCTAACCCTAACCCTAACACTAACCCTAACCCTAACCCTAACCCTAACCCTAACCCTAACACCAACCCTAACCCTAACCCTAACCCTATACCTAACACCAACCCTAACCCTAACCCTAACCCTAACCCTAACACCAACCCTAACCCTAACCCTAACCCTAACCCTAACCCTAACAGCAACCCTAACCCTAAACCTAACCCTAACCCTAACACCAAACCTAACCCTAATCCTAACCCTAACCCTAACCCTAACACCAACCCTAACCCTAACCCTAACCCTAACCCTAACACCAACCCTAACCCTAACCCTAACCCTATGCCTAACACGAACCATAACCCTAACCCTAACCCTAACACCAAACCTAACGCTAACCCTAACCCTAACCCTAAACCTAACACCAACCCTAACCCTAACCCAAACACTAACCCTAACACCAACCCTAACCCTAACACCAACCCAACCCTAACCCTAACCCTAACCCTAAACCTATACCTGACACCAACCCTAACCCTAATCCTAACCCTAACCCTAACCCTAACCCTAACACTAACCCTAACCCTAACCCTAACACCAACCCTAACCCTAACCCTAACCCTAACCCTAACACAAACCCTAACCCTAATCCTAACCCTAACCCTAACCCTAACACCAACCCTAACCCTAACCCAAACCATAACACCAACCCTAACCCTAACCCTAGCCCTAAACCTCACCCTATGCCTAACACGAACCCTAACCCTAACCCTAACCCTAACCCTAACACCAACCCTAACCCTAATCCTAACCCTAACCCTAACCCTAACCCTAACCCTAACCCTAACCCTAACACCAACACTAACCCTAACCCTAACCCTAACACCAACCCTAACCCTAACCCTAACCCTAACCCTCACCCTATGCCTAACACGAACCCTAACCCAAACCCTAACCCTAAACCTAACACCAACCCTAACCCTAATCCTAACCCTAACCCTAACCCTAACCCTAACCCTAACCCTAACACCAATCCTAACCCTAACCCTAACCCTAACACCAACCCTAACCCTAATCCTAACCCTAACCCTAACCCTAACACCAACCCTAACCCTAACCCTAACCCTAACCCTAACACCAACCCTAACCCTAACCCTAACCCTAATCCTAACCCTATGCCTAACACGAACCCTAACCCTAAAACTAACCCTAACCCTAACACCAACCCTAACCCTAATCCTAACCCTAACACTAACCCTAACCCTAACACTAACCCTAACCCTAACCCTAACCTTAACCCTAACACCAACCCTAACCCTAACCCTAACCCTAACCCTAACCCTATACCTAACACCAACCCTAACCCTAACCCTAACCCTAACCCTAACCGTAACCCTAACCCTAACCCTAACCCTAAACCTAACACCAACCCTAACCCTAACCCTAACCCTAACCCTAACAACAACCCTAACCCTAACCCTAACCCTAAACCCTAATCCTAACCCTAACCCTAACCCTAACCCTAAGCCTAACAAGGGCAAGGTGTACTGGTCAGCGACGGGCAAGTTCTAGGCCCCGGACTAGAAGGAGCCATGGGCGTTGGTCTAGGGCCCGAGATAGGGCTAGTGAGAGCGGTAGGTGTAGCGCTGGGGTAGGCATAGGGCAAGGGGTGGGTGTCGAGGTAAACCTCGGAGTAGGGCTAGGGCCAGGAGTGGGAGCTGTGGCTAGTGGTAGGGTTGGGGGTGGGCCTATGGGTAGAGGGATCTGTAGGGCCAGGGGTAGTGGTAGGACCAGAGGTAGTGCTAGGCGTAGGCCTAGGGCGAGGGGTAGTGCTCGGGGTAGGGTTAGTTGAAAGGCTAGTGTTTGGCAGAGGCCAACGGGCAGTGTTAGGGTTAGGGCTCATGTTAAGCCTAGGACTAGTGGTAGTGGTAGGGGTTGGCCGAGGACTAGGGGTAGGTGTCACGAAATGGCTCCGGGTAGTCCTAGGACTCCGAACGGATGTAGGGCTGATTAGGGTGTGGCTAATGGTGGGTACAGGGTGATTTCGTAGGACACGGGTTAGTGCTCTGGCTATAGGTAGGGCAAGGTGTACCGGTTGACGACGGGCAAGTGCTAGGCTTCGGACTAGAGTGAGCACTGGGCGTTGGTCTAGGGCCCGAGGTAGGGCTAGAGGGAGCGGTAGGCGTAGCGCTGGGGTAGGCAAAGGGCAAGGGGTGGGTGTCGGGGTAAACCTCGGAGTAGGCCTAGGACCAGGAGTGGGAGCTGTGGCTAGGGGTAGGGATGGGGGTGGGCCTATGGGTAGGGGGAGCTGTAGGGACAGGGGTAGGGGTAGGACCAGAGGTAGTGCTAGGCGTAAGCCTAGGGCGAGGGGTAGTGCTCGGGGTAGGGTTAGGTGAAGGGCTAGTGGTTGGCAGAGGCCCACGGGCAGTGTTAGGTTTAGGGCTCATGTTAGGCCTAGGACTAGTGGTAGTGGTAGGGGTTGGCCGAGGGCTAGGGGTAGGTGTCACGGGAGGGCTCCGAGTAGTCCTAGGACTCGGAACGGGTGTAGGGCTGGATTAGGGTGTGGTAAGTGTGGGTCCAGGGTGATTTCGTAGGACACGGGTTAGTGTTCTGGCTATTGGTAGGCAAGGTGTACTGGTCGGAGACGGGCAAGTGCTAGGCTTCGGACTAGAGTGAGCACTGGGCGTTGGACTAGGGCCCGAGCTAGGGCTAGTGGGAGCGGTAGACGTAGCACTGGGGTAGGCATAGGGCAAGGGGTGGTTGTCGGGGTAAACCTCGGAGTAGGCTTTGGGCCAGAGTTTGGAGTTGTGTCTAGGGGTAGGGATGGGGGTGGGCCTATAAGTAGGGGGAGCTGTAGAACCAGGGGTAGGGGTAGGACCAGAGGTAGTGCTAGGCGTAGGCCTAGGGCGAGGGGTAGTGCTCGGGGTAACCTAACCCTAACCCTAACCCTAACCCTAAAACTAATCCTAACCCTAACCCTAACCCAAACACCAACCCTAACACTAAGCCTAACCCTAACCCTAATCCTAACCCTAACACCAACCCTAACCTTAACCCTAACCCTAACCCTAACACCAACCCTAACCCTAATCCTAACCCTAACCCTAACCCTAACACCAACCCTAACCCTAACCCTAACCCTAACACCAACCCTAACCATAACCCTAACCCTAACCCTCACCCTATGCCTAACACGAACCCTAACCCTAACCCTAACCCTAACCCTAACCCTAACCCTAACACCAACCCTAACCCTAATCCTAACCCTAACCCTAACCCTAACCCTAATCCTAACCCTAACCCAAACCTAAAACTAACCCTAACCCTAACCCTAACCCTAACACCAACCCTAACCCTAACCCTAACCCTATACCTAACACCAACCCTAACCCTAACCCTATACCTAACACCAACCCTAACCCTAACCCTAACCCTAACCCTAACCCTAACAGCAACCCTAACCCTAAACCTAACCCCAACCCTAACACCAACCCTAACCCTAATCCTAACCCTAACCCTAACCCTAACACCAACCCTAACCCTAACCCTAACCCTAACCCTAACACCAAACCTAACCCTAACCCTAACCCTAACCCTAACCCTATGCCTAACACGAACCATAACCCTAACCTTAACCCTAACACCAACCCTAACCCTAACCCTAATCCTAACCCTAAACCTAACACCAACCCTAACCCTAACCCAAACACTAACCCTAACACCAACCCTAACCCTAACACCAACCCTAACCCTAACCCTAACCCTAACCCTAACCCTATACCTAACACCAACCCTAACCCTAATCCTAACCCTAACCCTAACCCTAACCCTAACACTAACCCTAACCCTAACCCTAACCCTAACACCAACCCTATCCCTAACCCTAACCCTAACACCAACCCTAACCCTAATCCTAACCCTAACCCTAACCCTAACACCAACCCTAACCCTAACCCTAACCCTAACACCAACCCTAACCCTAACCCTAAACCTATCCGTCACCCTATGCCTAACACGAACCCTAACCCTAAACCTAACCCTAACCCTAACACCAACCCTAACCCTAATCCTAATCCTAACCCTAACCCTAACCCTAACCCTAACCCTAACACCAACCCTAACCCTAACCCTATCCCTAACACCAACACTAACCCTAATCCTAACCCTAACCCTAACCCTAACAGCAACCCTAACACTAACCCTAACCCTAACCCTAAACCTAACACCAACCCTAACCCTAACCCAAACCCTAACCCTAACACCAACGCTAACCCTAACACCAACCCTAACCCTAACCCTAACCCTAACCCTAACCCTATACCTAACACCAACCCTAACCCTAATCCTAACCCTAACCCTAACCCTAACCCTAACACTAACCCTAACCCTAACCCTAACCCTAACACCAACCCTAACCTTAACCCTAACACTAACACCAGCCCTAAACCTAATCCTAACCCTAACCCTAACCCTAACACCAACCCTAAACCTAACCCTAACCCTAACACCAACGCTAACCCTAACCCTAACCCTCACCCTATGCCTAACACGAACCCTAACCCTAACCCTAACCCTAACCCTAACACCAACCCTAACCCTAATCCTAACCCTAACCCTAACCCTAACCCTAACCCTAACCCTAACCCTAACACCAACCCTAACCCTAACCCTAACCCTAACCCTAAACCTAACACCAACCCTAACCCTAACCCAAACACTAACCCTAACACCAACCCTAACCCTAACACCAACCCTAACCCTAACCCTAACCCTAACCCTAACCCTATACCTAACACCAACCCTAACCCTAATCCTAACCTTAACCTTAACCCTAACCCTAACACTAACCCTAACCCTAACCCTAACCCTAACACCAACCCTAACCCTAACTCTAACCCTAACCCTAACACCAACCCTAACCCTAATCCTAACCCTAACCCTAACCCTAACCCTAACCCTAACCCAAACCCTAACACCAACCCTAACCCTAACCCTAACCCTAACCCTCACCCTATGCCTAACACGAACCCTAACCCTAACCCTAACCCTAACCCTAACACCAACCCTAACCCTAATCCTAACCCTAAACCTAACCCTAACCCTAACCCTAACCCTAACACCAACCCTAACCCTAACCCTATCCCTAACACCAACACTAACCCTAATCCTAACCCTAACCCTAACCCTAACACCAAACCTAACTCTAACCCTAACCCTAACCCTAACACCAACCCTAACCGTAACCCTAACCCTAACCCTAACCCTAACACCAACCCTAACCCTAATCCTAACCCTAACCCTAACCCTAACCCTAACACTAACCCTAATCCTAACACCAACCCTAATCTAACACTAACCCTAACCCTAACCCTAAACCTAACACCAACCCAAACCCTAACCCTAACCCTAACCCTAACACCAAACCTAACCCTAACCCTAACCCTAAACCCTAATCCTAAACCTAACCCTAACCCTAACCCTAACCCTAACCCTAACCCTAACCCTAACCCTAACAAGGGCAAGGTGTACTGGTCAGCGACGGGCAAGTGCTAGGCCTCGGACTAGAGGGAGCCATGGGCGTTGGTCTAGGGCCCGAGCTAGAGCTAGTGAGAGCGGTAGGCGTAGCTCTGGGGTAGGCATAGAGCAAGGGGTGGATGTCGAGGTAAACCTCGGAGTAGGCCTAGGGCCAGGAGTGGGAGCTGTGGCTAGGGGTAGGGATGGGGGTGGGCCTATAAGTAGGGGGAGCTGTAGAACCAGGGGTAGGGGTAGGACCAGAGGTAGTGCTAGGCGTAAGCCTAGGGCGAGGGGTAGTGCTCGGGGTAGGGTTAGGTGAAGGGCTAGTGGTTGGCAGAGGCCCACGGGCAGTGTTAGGGTTAGGGCTCATGTTAGGCCTAGGACTAGTGGTAGTGGTAGGGGTTGGCCGAGGGCTAGGGGTAGGTGTCACGGGAGGGCTCCGAGTAGTCCTAGGACTCGGAACTGGTGTAGGGCTGGATTAGGGTGTGGTAAGTGTGGGTCCAGGGTGATTTCGTAGGACACGGGTTAGTGTTCTGGCTATTGGTAGGCAAGGTGTACTGGTCGGAGACGGGCAAGTGCTAGGCTTCGGACTAGAGTGAGCACTGGGCGTTGGACTAGGGCCCGAGCTAGGGCTAGTGGGAGCGGTAGGCTTAGCACTGGGGTAGGCATAGGGCAAGGGGTGGGTGTCGGGGTAAACCTCGGAGTAGGCTTTGGGCCAGAGTTTGGAGTTGTGTCTAGAGGTAGGGATGGGGGTGGGCCTATAAGTAGGGGGAGCTGTAGAACCAGGGGTAGGGGTAGGACCAGAGGTAGTGCTAGGCGTAGGCCTAGGGCGAGTGGTAGTGCTCGGGGTAGGGTTAGGTGAAGGGCTAGTGGTTGGCAGAGGCCCACGGGCAGTGTTAGATTTAGGGCTCATGTTAGGCCTAGGACTAGTGGTAGTGGTAGTAGATGGCCGAGGGCTAGGGGTAACTGTCACGGGAGGGCTCCGGGTAGTCCTAGGACTCCGAACGGATGTAGGGCTGGATTAGGGTGTGGCTAATGGTGGGTCCAGGGTGATTTCGTAGGACAAGGGTTAGTGCTCTGGCTATCGGTAGGGCAAGGTGTACCGGTTGGCGACTGGCAAGTGCTAGGCTTCGGACTAGAGTGAGCACTGGGCGTTGGTCTAGGGCCCGAGGTAGGGCTAGTGGGAGCGGTAGGCGTAGCGCTATGGTAGGCAAAGAGCAAGGGGTGGGTGTCGGGGTAAACCTCGGAGTAGGCCTAGGACCAGGAGTGGGAGCTGTGGCTAGGGGTAGGGATGGGCGTGAGCCTATGGGTAGGGGGAGCTGTAGGGACAGGGGTAGGGGTAGGACCAGAGGTAGTGCTAGGCGTAGGCCTAGGGCGAGGGGTAGTGCTCGGGGTAACCTAACCCTAACCCTAACCCTAACCCTAACCCTAACCCTAACACCAACCCTAACCCTAACCCTAACCCTAACCCTAACACCAACCCTAACCCTAATCCTAACCCTAACCCTAACCCTAACCCCAACCCTAACCCTAACCCTAACCCTAACACCAACCCTAACCCTAAACCTAACCCTAACCCTCACCCTATGCCTAACACGAACCCTAACCCTAACCCTAACCCTAACCCTAACACCAACCCTAACCCTAATCCTAACCCTAACCCTAACCCTAACCATAACCCTAACCCAAACCTAACACCAACCCTAACCCTAACCCTATCCCTAACACCAACACTAACCCTAATCCTAACCCTAACCCTAACCCTAACACCAACCCTAACCCTAACCCTAACCCTAACCCTAACACCAACCCTAACTCTAACCCTAACCCTAACCCTAACCCTATGCCTAACACGAACCCTAACCCTAAACCTAACCCTAACCCTAACACCAACCCTAACCCTAATCCTAACCCTAACCGTAACCCTAACCCTAACACTAACACTAACCCTAACCCTAACCCTAACCCTAACACCAACCCTAACCCTAACCCTAACCCTAACCCTAACCCTATACCTAACACCAAACCTAACCCTAACCCTAACCCTAACCCTAACCCTAACACTAACCCTAACCCTAACCCTAACCCTAACACCAACCCTAACCCTAACCCTAACCCTATACCTAACACCAACCCTAACCCTAACCCTAACCCTAACACCAACCCTAACCCTAACCCTAACCCTAACCCTAACCCTAACCCTAACCCTAACAGCAACCCTAACCCTAAACCTAACCCTAACCCTAACACCAACCCTAACCCTAATCCTAACCCTAACCCTAACCCTAACACCAACCCTAACCCTAACCCTAACCCTAACCCTAACACCAAACCTAACCCTAACCCTAACCCTAACCCTAACCCTATGCCTAACACGAACCATAACCCTAACCCTAACCCTAACACCAACCCTAACCCTAACCCTAACCCTAACCCTAAATCTAACACCAACCCTAACCCTAACCCAAACACTAACCCTAACACCAACCCTAACCCTAACACCAACCCTAACCCTAACCCTAACCCTAACCCTAACCCTAACCCTAACACCAACCCTAACCCTAATCCTAACCCTAAACCTAACCCTAACTTTAACCCTAACCCTAACACTAACCCTAACCCTAACCCTAACCCTAACCCTAACACCAACCCTAACCCTAACCCTAACCTTAACCCTAACATTCACGCTAACCCTAATCCTAACCCTAATCCTAACCCTAACACCAACCCTAACCCTAACCCTAACCCTAACACCAACCCTAACCCTAACCCTAACCCTAACCCTCACCCTATGCCTAACACAAACCCTAACCCTAACCCTAACCCTAACCCTAACACCAACCCTAAACCTAATCCTAACCCTAACCCTAACCCTAACCCTAACCCTAACCCTAACCCTAACACCAACCCTAACCCTAACCCTATCCCTAACACCAACACTAACCCTAATCCTAACCCTAACCCTAACCCTAACACCAACCCTAACCCTAACCCTAACCCTAACCCTAACACCAACCCTAACCCTAACCCTAACCCTAACCCTAACCCTATGCCTAACACAAACCCTAACCCTAAACTTAACCCTAACCCTAACACCAACCCTAACCCTAATCCTAACCCTAAGCCTAACCCTAACTTTAACACTAACCCTAACCCTAACCCTAACCCTAACACCAACCCTAACCCTAAACCTAACCCTAACCCTAACCCTAACCCTATACCTAACACCAACCCTAACCCTAACCCTAACCCTAACCCTAACCCTAACCGTAACCCTAACCCTAACCCTAACCCTAAACCTAACACAAACCCTAACCCTAACCCTAACCCTAACCCTAACACCAACCCTAACCCTAACCCTAACCCTAAACCCTAATCCTAACCCTAACCCTAACCCTAACCCTAACCCTAACAAGGGCAAGGTGTACTGGTCAGCGACGGGCAAGTTCTAGGCCTCGGAGTAGAAAAAGCCATGGGCGTTGGTCTAGGGCCCGAGGTAGGGCTAGTGGGAGAGGTAGGCGTAGCGCTGGGGTAGGCAAAGGGCAAGGGGTGGGTGTCGGGGTAAACCTCGGAGTAAACCTAGGACCAGGAGTGGGACCTGTGGCTAGGGGTAGGGATGGGAGTGGGCCTATGGGTAGGGGGAGCTGTAGGGACAGGGGTAGGTGTAGGACCAGAGGTAGTGCTAGGCGTAGGCCTAGGGCGAGGGGTAGTGCTCGGGGTAACCTAACCCTAACCCTAACCCTAACCCTAACACTAACCCTAACCCTAACCCTAACACCAACCCTAACCCTAACCCTAACCCTATACCTAACACCAACCCTAACCCTAACCCTAACCCTAACCTTAACACCAACCCTAACCCTAACCCTAACCCTAACCCTAACCCTAACCCTAACACCAACCCTAACCCTAAACCTAACCCTAACCCTAACACCAACCCTAACCCTAATCCTAACCCTAACCCTAACCCTAACACCAACCCTAACCCTAACCCTAACCCTAACCCTAACACCAACCCTAACCCTAACCCTAACCCTAACCCTAACCCTATGCCTAACACGAACCATAACCCTAACCCTAAACCTAACACCAACCCTAACCCTAACCCTAACCCTAAACCTAACACCAACCCTAACCCTAACCCAAACACTAACCCTAACACCAACCCTAAGCCTAACACCAACCCTAACCCTAACCCTAACCCTAACCCTATACCTAACACCAACCCTAACACTAATCCTAACCCTAACCCTAACCCTAACCCTAACACTAACCCTAACCCTAACCCTAACCCTAACACCAACCCTAACCCTAACCCTAACCCTAAACCTAACCCTATACCTAACACCAACCCTAACCCTAACCCTAACCCTAACCCTAACACCAACCCTAACACTAACCCTAACCCTAACCCTAACCCTAACACCAACCCTAACTCTAATCCTAACCCTAACCCTAACCCTAACCCTAACCCTAACCCTATGCCTAACACCAACACTAACCCTAACCCTAACCCTAACCCTAACACCAACCCTAACCCTAATCCTAACCCTAACCCTAACCCTAACCCTAACACTAACCCTAACCCTAACCCTAACCCTAACCCTAACACCAACCCTAACCCTAACTCTAAACCTAACCCTAACCCTATACCTAACACCAACCCTAACCCTAACCCTAACCCTAACCCTAACACCAACCCTAACACTAACCCTAACCCTAACCCTAACCCTAACACCAACTCTAACCCTAACACTAACCCTAACCCTAACCCTAACCCTATACCTAACACCAACCCTAACCCTAACCCTAACCCTAACACCAACCCTAACCCTAACCCTAACCCTAACCCTAACTCTAACCCTAACACCAACCCTAACCCTAACCCTAACCCTAACCCTAACACCAACCCTAACCCTAATCCTAACCCTAACCCTAACACTAACACCAACCCTAACCCTAACCCTAACCCTAGCACCAACCCTAACCCTAACCCTAACCCTAACCCTAACCCTATGCCTAACACGAACCCTAACCCTAACCCTAACCCTAACCCTAACACCAACCCTAACCCTAATCCTAACCCTAACCCTAACTCTAACCCTAACACTAACCCTAACCCTAACCCTAACCCTAACACCAACCCTAACCCTAACCCTAACCCTAACCCTAACCCTATACCTAACACCAACCCTAACCCTAACCCTAACTCTAACCCTTACACCAACCCTAACCCTAACCCTAACCCTAACACCAACCATAACTCTAGTCCTAACCCTATCCCTAACCCTAACCCTAACACCAACCCTAACTGTAACCCTAACCCTAACCCTAAACCTATGCCTAACACGAACCCTAACCCTAACGCCAACCCTAACCCTAACCCTAACCCTAACACCAACCCTAACCCTAATCCTAACCCTAACCCTAACCCTATGCCTAACACGAACCCTAACCCTAACCCTAACCCTAACCCTAACACCAACCCCATTCCTAATCCTAACCCTAACCCTAACCCTAACCATAACACTAACCCTAACACTAACCCTAACCCTAACACCAACCCTAACCCTAACACTAACCCTAACCCTAACCCTATACCTAACACCAACCTCAACCCTAAACCTAACCCTAACCCTAACACCAACCCTAACCCTAACCCTAACCCTAACACCAACCCTAACACTAATCATAACCCTAACCCTAACACTAACCCTAACACCAACCCTAACCCTAACCCTAACCCTAAACCCTAATCCTAACCCTAACCCTAACCCTAACCCTAACCCTAACCCTAACAAGGGCAAGGTGTACTGGTCAGCGACGGGCAAGTTCTAGGCCTCGGACTAGAAGGAGCCATGGGCGTTGGTCTAGGGCCCGAGCTAGGGCTAGTGAGAGAGGTAGGCGTAGCGCTGGGGTAGGCATAGGGCAAGGGGTGGGTGTCGAGGTAAACCTCGGAGTAGGCCTAGGGCCAGGAGTGGGAGCTGTGGCTAGTGGTAGGGTTGGGGGTGGGCCTATGGGTAGAGGGAGCTGTAGGGCCAGGGGTAGTGTTAGGACCAGGGTTAGTGCTGGGCGTAGGCCTAGGGCGAGGGGTAGTGCTCGGGGTAGGGTTAGTTGAAGGGCTAGTTTTTGGCAGAGGCCCACGGGCAGTGTTAGGGTTAGGGCTCATGTTAAGCCTAGGACTAGTGGTAGTGGTAGGGGTTGGCTGAGGACTAGGGGTAGGTGTCACGAAATGGCTCCGGGTAGTCCTAGAACTCGGAACAGGTGTAGGGCTGTATTAGGGTGTGGTAAGGGTGGGTCCAGGGTGATTTCGTAGGACACAGGTTAGTGCTATGGCTAAAGGTAGGGCAAGGTGTACTGGTCGGCGTCGGGCAAGTGGTAGGCCTCGGACTAGAGGGTGCACTGGGCGTTGGTCTAGGGCCCGAGCTAGGGCTAGTGGGAGCGTTAGGCGTAGCACTGGGGTAGGCATAGGGCAAAGGGTGGGTGTCGGGGTAAACCTCGGAGTAGGCTTTCGGCCAGGAGTTGGAGTTGTGGCTAGGGGTGGGGATGGGGGTGGGCCTATGGGTAGGGGGAGCTGTAGGGCCAGGGTTAGGGGTAGGACCAGAGGTAGTGCTAGGCGTAGGCCTAGGGCGAGGGGTAGTTCTCGGGGTAGGGTTAGGTTAAGTGCTAGTGGTTGGCAGAGGCCCACGGGCAGTGTTACGGTTAGGGCTCATGTTAGGCCTAGGACTAGTGGTAGTAGTAAAGGATGGCCGAGGACTAGGGGTAGGTGTCACGGGAGGGCTCCGGGTAGTCTAGGTCTCCGAACGGATGTGGGTCATGATTAGGGTGTGGCTAATGGTGCGTCCAGGGTGATTTCGTAGGACACGAGTTAGTGCTCTGGCTATCGGTAGGCAAGGTGTACTGGTCGGCGACGGGCAAGTGCTAGGCTTCGGACTAGAGTGAGCACTGGGCGTTGGTCTAGATCCTGAGGTAGGGCTAGTGGGTGCGGTAAACATAGCGCTGGGGTAGGCAAAGGGCAAGGAGTGGGTGTCGGGGTAAACCTCGGAGTAGGCTTTGTGCCAGAGGTTGGAGTTGTGGCTAGAGGTAGGGATGGGGGTGGGCCTATAAGTAGGGGGAGCTGTAGGGCCAGGGGTAGGGGTAGGACCAGAGGTATTGCTAGGCGTAGACCTAGGGCGAGGGGTAGTGCTCGGGGTAACCTAACCCTAACCGTAACCCTAACCCTAACACTAATCCTAACCCTAACCCTAACCCTAACACCAACCCTAACACTAACTATAACCCTAACCCTAACCCTAAACCTAACACCAACCCTAACCCTAACCCTAACCCTAACCCTAACACCAACCCTAACCCTAACCCTAACCCTAACCCTAACCCTAACCCTAACACCAACCCTAACCCTAACCCTAACCCTAACCCTAACACCAACCCTAACCCTAATCCTAACCCTAACCCTAACACTAACACCAACCCTAACCCTAACCCTAACCCTAACACCAACCCTAACCCTAACCCTAACCCTAACCCTATGCCTAACACGAACCCTAACCCTAACCCTAACCCTAACCCTAACACCAACCCTAACCCTAATCCTAACCCTAACCCTAACTCTAACCCTAACACTAACCCTAACCCTAACCCTAACCCTAACACCAACCCTAACCCTAACCCTAACCCTAACCCTAACCCTAACCCTAACACCAACCCTAACCCTAATCCTAACCCTAACCCTAACTCTAACCCTAACACTAACCCTAATCCTAACCCTAACCCTAACACCAACCCTAACCCTAACCCTAACCCTAACCCTAACCCTATACCTAACACCAACCCTAACCCTAACCCTAACTCTAACCCTAACACCAACCCTAACCCTAACCCTAACCCTAACACCAAACGTAACTCTAATCCTAACCCTATCCCTAACCCTAACCCTAACACCAACCCTAACTGTAACCCTAACCCCAACCCTAAACCTATGCCTAACACGAACCCTAACCCTAACGCCAACCCTAACCCTAACCCTAACCCTAACACCAACCCTAACCCTAACCCTAACCCTAACCCTAACCCTATGCCTAACACGAACCCTAACCCTAACCCTAACCCTAACCCTAACCCTAACACCAACCCTAACCCTAACCCTAACCCTAACCCTAACCCTAACCCTAACACCAACCCTAACCCTAAACCTAACCCTAACCCTACCACCAACCCTAACCCTAATCCTAACCCTAACCCTAACCCTAACACCAACCCTAACCCAAACCCTAACCCTAAACCTAACACCAACCCTAACCCTAACCCTAACCCTAACCCTAACCCTATGCCTAACACGAACCATAACCCTAACCCTAAACCTAACACCAACCCTAACCCTAACCCTAACCCTAACCCTAAACCTAACACCAACCCTAACCCTAACCCAAACACTAACCCTAACACCAACCCTAACCCTAACACCAACCCTAACCCTAACCCTAACCCTAACCCTAACCCTATACCTAACACCAACCCTAACCCTAATCCTAACCCTAACCCTAACCCTAACCCTAACACTAACCCTAACCCTAACCCTAACCCTAACACCAACCCTAACCCTAACCCTAACCCTAACCCTATACCTAACACCAACCCTAACCTTAACCCTAACCCTAACCCTAACACCAACCCTAACACTAACCATAACCCTAACCCTAACCCTAACACCAACCCTAACCCTAATCCTTACCCTAACCCTAACCCTAACCCTAACCCTAACCCTAACCCTAACCCTAACCCTAACCCTATGCCTAACACCAACACTAATCCTAACCCTAACCCTAACCCTAACACCAACCCTAACCCTAATCCTAACCCTAACCCTAACCCTAACCCTAACACTAACCCTAACCCTAACCCTAACCATAACACCAACCCTAACCCTAACCCTAAACCTAACCCTAACCCTATACCTAACACCAACCCTAACCCTAACCCTAACCCTAACACCAACCCTAACACTAACCCTAACCCTAACCCTAACCCTAACACCAACCCTAACCCTAATCCTAACCATAACCCTAACCCTAAACCTAACCCTAACCCTAACCCTAACCCTAACACCAACCCTAACCCTAACCCTAACCCTAACCCTATGCCTAACACCAACACTAACCCTAACCCTAACTTTAACACCAACCCTAACACTAACCCTAACCCTAACCCTAACCCTAACACCAACCCTAACCCTAACCCTAACCCTAACCCTAACCCTATACCTAACACCAACCCTAACCCTAACCCTAACCCTAACCCTAAAACCAACCCTAACACTAACCCTAACCCTAACCCTAACCCTAACACCAACCCTAACCCTAATCCTAACCCTAACCCTAACCCTAACCCTAACCCTAACCCTAACACCAACCCTAACCCTAACCCTAACCCTAACCCTAACCCTAAACCTAACACCAACCCTAACCGTAACCCTAACCCTAACCCTAACACCAAACCTAACCCTAACCCTAACCCTAAACCCTAATCCTAAACCTAACTTTAACCCTAACCCTAACCCTAACCCTAAAAAGGGCAAGGTGTACTGGTCAGCGACCGGCAAGTTCTAGGCCTCGGTCTAGAGGGAGCCATGGGCGTTGGTCTAGGGCCCGAGCTAGGGCTAGTGAGAGCGGTAGGCGTAGCGCTGGGGTAGGCATAGAGCAAGGGGTGGGTGTCGAGGAAAACCTCGGAGTAGGCCTAGGTCCAGGAGTGGGAGCTGTGGCTAGGGGTAGGGATGGGGTTGGGCCTATAAGTAGGGGGAGCTGTAGAACCAGGGGTAGGGGTAGGACCAGAGGTAGTGCTAGGCGTAAGCCTAGGGCGATGGGTAGTGCTCGGGGTAGGGTTAGGTGAAGGGCTAGTGGTTGGCAGAGGCCCACGGGCAGTGTTAGGGTTAGGGCTCATGTTAGGCCTAGGACTAGTGGTAGTGGTAGGGGTTGGCCGAGGGCTAGGGGGAGGTGTCACGGGAGGGCTCCGTGTACTCCTAGGACTCGGAATGGGTGTAGGGCTGGATTAGGGTGTGGTAAGGGTGGGTCCAGGGTGATTTCGTAGGACACGGGTTAGTGTTCTGGCTATTGGTAGGCAAGGTGTACTGGTCAGAGACGGGCAAGTGCTAGGCTTCGGACTAGAGTGAGCACTGGGCGTTGGACTAGGGCCGAGCTAGGGCTAGTGGGAGCGGTAGGCGTAGCACTGGGGTAGGCATAGGGCAAGGGGTGGGTGTCGGGGTAAACCTCGGAGTAGGCTTTGTGCCAGAGGTTGGAGTTGTGGCTAGAGGTAGGGATGGGGGTGGGCCTATAAGTAGGGGGAGCTGTAGGGCCAAAGGTAGTGGTAGGACCAGAGGTATTGCTAGGCGTAGGCCTAGGGCGAGGGGTAGTGCTCGGGGTAACCTAACCCTAACCCTAACCCTAACCCTAACACTAATCCTAACCCTAAACCTAACCCTAACACCAACCCTAACACTAACCCTAACCCTAACCCTAACCCTATACCTAACACCAACCCTAACCCTAACCCTAACTCTAACCCTAACACCAACCCTAACCCTAACCCTAACCCTAACACCAACCCTAACTCTAATCCTAACCCTATCCCTAACCCTAACCCTAACACCAACCCTAACTGTAACCCTAACCCTAACCCTAAACCTATGCCTAACACGAACCCTAAACCTAATGCCAACCCTAACCCTAACCCTAACCCTAACACCAACCCTAACCCTATCCCTAACCCTAACCCTAACCCTATGCCTAACACGAACCCTAACCCTAACCCTAACCGTAACCCTAACACCAACCCCATTCCTAATCCTAACCCTAACCCTAACCCTAACCATAACACTAACCCTAACCCTAACCCTAACCCTAACACCAACCCTAACCCTAACACTAACCCTAACCCTAACCCCATACCTAACACCAACCTCAACCCTAAACCTAACCCTAACCCTAACACCAACCCTAACCCTAACCCTAACCCTAACCCTAACCCTATACCTAACACCAACCCTAACCCTAACCCTAACCCTAACCCTAACACCAACCCTAACCCTAACCCTAACCCTAACCCTAACCCTAACACCAACCCTAACCCTAATCCTAACCCTAACCCTAACCCTAACCCTAACCCTAAACCCTAATCCTAACCCTAACCCTAACCCTAACCCTAACCCTAACACTAACCCTAACACCAACCCCATTCCTAATCCTAACCCTAACCCTAATCCTAACCCTAACCCTAACCCTAACCCTAACCCTAACCCTAACAAGGGCAAGGTGTACTGGTCAGCGACGGGCAAGTTCTAGGCCTCGGACTAGAAGGAGCCAT
Source organism: Rhinolophus hipposideros (assembly GCF_964194185.1). NCBI lineage: Eukaryota > Metazoa > Chordata > Mammalia > Chiroptera > Rhinolophidae > Rhinolophus > Rhinolophus hipposideros. The sequence goes on along the minus strand of NW_027668941.1, from coordinate 188,708 downwards.
GGGCGTTGGTCTAGGGTCCGAGCTAGGGCTAGTGAGAGAGGTAGGCGTAGCGCTGGGGTAGGCATAGGGCAAGGGGTGGGTGTCGAGGTAAACCTCGGAGTAGGCCTAGGGCCAGGAGTGGGAGCTGTGGCTAGTGGTAGGGTTGGGGGTGGGCCTATGGGTAGAGGGAGCTGTAGGGCCAGGGGTAGTGGTAGGACCAGGGTTAGTGCTGGGCGTAGGCCTAGGGCGAGGGGTAGTGCTCGGGGTAGGGATAGTTGAAGGGCTAGTGTTTGGCAGAGGCCCACGGGCAGTGTTAGGGTTAGGGCTCATGTTAAGCCTAGGACTAGTGGTAGTGGTAGGGGTTGGCCGAGGACTAGGGGTAGGTGTCACGAAATGGCTCCGGGTAGTCCTAGAACTCGGAACAGGTGTAGGGATGTATTAGGGTGTGGTAAGGGTGGGTCCAGGGTGATTTCGTAGGACACGGGTTAGTGCTATGGCTAAAGGTAGGGCAAGGTGTACTGGTCGGCGTCGGGCAAGTGGTAGGCCTCGGACTAGAGGGTGCACTGGGCGTTGGTCTAGGGCCCGAGCTAGGGCTAGTGGGAGCGTTAGGCGTAGCACTGGGGTAGGCATAGGGCAAAGGGTGGGTGTCGGGGTAAACCTCGGAGTAGGCTTTGGGCCAGGAGTTGGAGTTGTGGCTAGGGGTAGGGATGGGGGTGGGCCTATGGGTAGGGGGAGCTGTAGGGCCAGGGGTAGGGGTAGGACCAGAGGTAGTGCTAGGCGTAGGCCTAGGGCGAGGGGTAGTGCTCGGGGTAGGGTTAGGTGAAGTGCTAGTGGTTGGCAGAGGCCCACGGGCAGTGTTACGGTTAGGGCTCATGTTAGGCCTAGGACTAGTGGTAGTAGTAAAGGATGGCCGAGGACTAGGGGTAGGTGTCACGGGAGGGCTCCGGGTAGTCTAGGACTCAGAACGGATGTGGGTCATGATTAGGGTGTGGCTAATGGTGCGTCCAGGGTGATTTCGTAGGACACGAGTTAGTGCTCTGGCTATCGGTAGGCAAGGTGTACTGGTCGGCGACGGGCAAGTGCTAGGCTTCGGACTAGAGTGAGCACTGGGCGTTGGTCTAGAACCTGAGGTAGGGCTAGTGGGTGCGGTAAACATAGCGCTGGGGTAGGCAAAGGGCAAGGGGTGGGTGTCGGGGTAAACCACGGTGTAGGCCTAGGACCAGGAGTGGGAGCTGTGTCTAGGGATAGGGATGGCAATGGGCCTATGGGTAGGGAGAGCTGTAGGGCCAGGGGTAGGGGTAGGACCAGAGGTAGTGCTAGGCGTAGGCCTAGGGCGAGGGGTAGTGCTCAGGGTAACCTAACCGTAAACCTAACCCTAATCCTAACACTAACCCTAACCCTAACACCAACCCTAACCCTAACCCTAACCCTAAACCTAAACCTAACACCAACCCTAACCCTAACCCAAACCCTAACCCTAACACCAACCCTAACCCTAACCCTAACCCTAAACCCTAAACCTAACCCTAACCCTAACCCTAACCCTAACCCTAAACCTAACACCAACACTAACCCTAACCCTAACCCTAACCCTAACCCTAACCCTAACCCTAACCCTAACAGCAACCCTAACCCTAACCCTAACCCTAATCCTAACCCTAAACCTAACACCAACCCTAACCCTATCCCTAACCCTAACCCTAACACCAACCCTAACTGTAACCCTAACCCTAACCCTAAACCTATGCCTAACACGAACCCTTACCCTAACGCCAACCCTAACCCTAACCCTAACCCTAACACCAACCCTAACCCTAACCCTAACCCTAACCCTATGCCTGACACGAACCCTAACCCTAACCCTAACCCTAACCCTAACACCAACCCCATTCCTAATCCTAACCCTAACCCTAACCCTAAACATAACACTAACCCTAACCCTAACCCTAACCCTAACACCAACCCTAACCCTAACACTAACCCTAACGCTAACCCTATACCTAACACCAACCTCAACCCTAAACCTAACCCTAACCCTAACACCAACCCTAACCCTAACCCTAACCCTAACACCAACCCTAACACTAATCATAACCCTAACCCTAACCCTAACCCTAACACCAACCCTAACCCTAACCCTAACCCTAAACCCTACTCCTAACCCTAACCCTAACCCTAACCCTAACCCTAACCCTAACAACGGCAAGGTGTACTGGTCAGCGACGGGCAAGTTCTAGGCCTCGGACTAGAAGGAGCCATGAACGTTGGTCTAGGGCCCGAGCTAGGGCTAGTGAGAGAGGTAGGCGTAGCGCTGGGGTAGGCATAGGGCAAGGGGTGGGTGTCGAGGTAAACCTCGGAGTAGGCCTAGGGCCAGGAGTGGGAGCTGTGGCTAGTGGTAGGGTTGGGGGTGGGCCTATGGGTAGAGGGAGCTGTAGGGCCAGGGGTAGTGGTAGGACCAGGGTTAGTGCTGGGCGTAGGCCTAGGGCGACGGGTAGTGCTCGGGGTAGGGTTAGTTGAAGGGCTAGTTTTTGGCAGAGGCCCACGGGCAGTGTTAGGGTTAGGGCTCATGTTAAGCCTAGGACTAGTGGTAGTGGTAGGGGTTGGCCGAGGACTAGGGGTAGGTGTCACGAAATGGCTCCGGGTAGTCCTAGAACTCGGAACAGGTGTAGGGCTGTATTAGGGTGTGGTAAGGGTGGGTCCAGGGTGATTTCGTAGGACACGGGTTAGTGCTATGGCTAAAGGTAGGGCAAGGTGTACTGGTCGGCGTCGGGCAAGTGGTAGGCCTCGGACTAGAGGGTGCACTGGGCGTTGGTCTAGGGCCCGAGCTAGGGCTAGTGGGAGCGTTAGGCGTAGCACTGGGGTAGGCATAGGGCAAAGGGTGGGTGTCGGGGTAAACCTCGGAGTAGGCTTTGGGCCAGGAGTTGGAGTTGTGGCTAGGGGTAGGGATGGGGGTGGGCCTATGGGTAGGGGGAGCTGTAGGGCCAGGGGTAGGGGTAGGACCAGAGGTAGTGCTAGGCGTAGGCCTAGGGCGAGGGGTAGTGCTCGGGGTAGGGTTAGGTGAAGTGCTAGTGGTTGGCAGAGGCCCACGGGCAGTGTTACGGTTAGGGCTCATGTTAGGCCTAGGACTAGTGGTAGTAGTAAAGGATGGCCGAGGAATAGGGGTAGGTGTCACGGGAGGGCTCCGGGTAGTCTAGGACTTCGAACGGATGTGGGTCATGATTAGGGTGTGGCTAATGGTGCGTCCAGGGTGATTTCGTAGGACACGAGTTAGTGCTCTGGCTATCGGTAGGCAAGGTGTACTGGTCGGCGACGGGCAAGTGCTAGGCTTCAGACTAGAGTGAGCACTGGGCGTTGGTCTAGATCCTGAGGTAGGGCTAGTGGGTGCGGTAAACATAGCGCTGGGGTAGGCAAAGGGCAAGGGGTGGGTGTCGGGGTAAACCACAGAGTAGGCCTAGGACCAGGTGTGGAAGCTGTGTCTAGGGATAGGGATGGCAATGGGCCTATGGGTAGGGAGAGCTGTAGGTCCAGGGGTAGGGGTAGGACCAGAGGTAGTGCTAGGCGTAGGCCTAGGGCGAGGGGTAGTGCTCAGGGTAACCTAACCGTAAACCTAACCCTAATCCTAACACTAACCCTAACCCTAACACCAACCCTAACCCTAACCCTAACCCTAAACCTAAACCTAACACCAACCCTAACCCTAACCCTAACACCAAACCTAACCCTAACCCTAACCCTAACCCTAACCCTAAATCTAACACCAACCCTAACCCTAACCCTAACCGTAACCCTAACCCTAACACCAACCCTAACCCTAACCCTAACCCTAACCCTAAACCTAACACCAACCCTAACCCTAACCCTAACCCTAACCCTAACAAGGGCAAGGTGTACTGGTCAGCGACGGGCAAGTCTAGGCCTCGGACTAGAGGGAGCCATGGGCGTTGGTCTAGGGCCCGAGCCTGGGCTAGTGGGAGCGGTAGGCATAGCGCTGGGGTAGGCATAGGGCAAGGGGTGTGTGTCGCGGTAAACCTCGGAGTAGGCCTAGTGCCAGGAGTTGGAGCTGTGGCTAGGGGTAGGGATGGGGGTGGGCCTATAAGTAGGGGGAGCTGTAGAGCCAGGGGAAGCGGTAGGACCAGAAGTAGTGCTAGGTGTTAGCCTAGGGCGAGGGGTAGTGCTCTGGGTAGGGTTAGGTGAAGGGCTTGTGGTTGGCTGATGCCCACGGGCAGTGTTAGTCTTAGGGCTCATGTTAGGCCTAGGACTAGTGGTAGTGGTAGGGGTTGGCCGAGGGCTAGGGATAGGTGTCACGGGAGGGCTCCGGGTGGTCCTAGGACTCAAAACGGGTGTAGGGCTGCATTAGGGTGTGGTAAGAGTGGGTCCAGGGTGATTTCGTAGGACACGGGTTAGTGCTCTGGCTAACGGTAGGGCAAGGTGTACTGGTCGGCGTCGGGCAGGTGGTAGGCCTCGGACTATACGGAGCACTGGGCTTTGGTCTAGGGCCCGAGCTAGGGCTAGTGGGAGCGGTAGGCGTAGCACTGGGGTAGGCATAGGGCAAGGGGTGGGTGTCGGGGTAAACCTCGAAGTAGGCTTTGGGCCAGAGGTTGGAGTTGTGGCTAGGGGTAGGGATGGGGGTGGGCCTCTAAGTAGGGGGAGCTGTAGGGCCAGGGGTAGGGGTAGGACCAGAGGTAGTGCTAGGCGTAAGCCTAGTGCGAGGGGTAGTGCTCGGGGTAGGGTTAGGTGAAGGGCTAGTGGTTGGCAGAGTCCTACGGGCAGTGTTAGGTTTAGGGCTCATGTTAGGCCTAGGACTAGTGGTAGTGGTAGGGGATGGGCGAGGGCTAGGGGTAACTGTCACGGGAGAGCTCCGGGTAGTCATAGGACTCCGAACGGATGTAGGGCTGGATTAGGGTGTGGCTAATGATGGGTCCAGGGTGATTTCGTAGGACACGGGTTAGTGCTCTGGCTATCGGTAGGACAAGGTGTACCGGTTGGCGACGGGCAAGTGCTAAACTTCGAACTAGAGTGAGCACTGGGCGTTGGTCTAGGGCCCGAGGTAGGGCTAGTGGGAGCGGTAGGCGTAGCGCTGGGGTAGGCAAAGGGCAAGGGGTGGGTGTCGGGGTAAAAGTCGGAGTAGGCCTAGGACCAGGAGTGGGAGCTGTGGCTAGGGGTAGGGATGGGGGTGGGCCTATGGGTAGGGGGAGCTGTAGGGACAGGGGTAGGGGTAGGACCAGAGGTAGTGCTAGGCGTAGGCCAAGGGCGAGGGGTAGTGCTCGGGGTAACCTAACCCTAACCCTTACCCTAACACTAAACTAACCCTAACCCTAATCCTAACCCTAACACCAAACCTAAACCTAACCCTAACCCTAACCCTAACCCTATACCTAACACCTACCCTAACCCTAACCCTAACCCTAACCCTAACACCAACCCTAACCCTAACCCTAACCCTAACCCTAACCCTAACCCTAATACCAACCCTAACCCTAACCCTAACCCTAACACCAACCCTAACCCTAATCCTAACCCTAACCCTAACCCTAACACCAACCCTAACCCTAACCCTAACCCTAACCCTAACACCAACCCTAAACCAAACCCTAACCCTAACCCAAACCCTATGCCTAACACCAACCCTAAACCTAACCCTAACCCTAACCCTAACACCAACCAAACCCTAATCCTAACCCTAACCCTAACCCTAACCCTAACACTAACCCTAACCCTAACCCTAACCCTAACACCAACCCTAACCCTAACCCTAACCCTAACCCTAACCCTAACCCTATACCTAACACCAACCCTAACCCTAACCCTAACCCTAACCCTAACACCAACCCTAACCCTAACCCTAACCCTAACCCTAACCCTAACACCAACCCTAAACCTAATCCTAACCCTAACCCTAACCCTAACCCTAACCCTAAACCCTAATCCTAACCCTAACCCTAACCCTAACCCTAACACTAACCCTAACACCAACCCCATTCCTAATCCTAACCCTAACCCTAATCCTAACCCTAACCCTAACCCTAACCCTAACCCTAACCCTAACAAGGGCAAGGTGTACTGGTCAGCGACGGGCAAGTTCTAGGCCTCGGACTAGAAGGAGCCATGGGCGTTGGTCTAGGGTCCGAGCTAGGGCTAGTGAGAGAGGTAGGCGTAGCGCTGGGGTAGGCATAGGGCAAGGGGTGGGTGTCGAGGTAAACCTCGGAGTAGGCCTAGGGCCAGGAGTGGGAGCTGTGGCTAGTGGTAGGGTTGGGGGTGGGCCTATGGGTAGAGGGAGCTGTAGGGCCAGGGGTAGTGGTAGGACCAGGGTTAGTGCTGGGCGTAGGCCTAGGGCGAGGGGTAGTGCTCGGGGTAGGGATAGTTGAAGGGCTAGTGTTTGGCAGAGGCCCACGGGCAGTGTTAGGGTTAGGGCTCATGTTAAGCCTAGGACTAGTGGTAGTGGTAGGGGTTGGCCGAGGACTAGGGGTAGGTGTCACGAAATGGCTCCGGGTAGTCCTAGAACTCGGAACAGGTGTAGGGATGTATTTGGGTGTGGTTAGGGTGGGTCCAGGGTGATTTCGTAGGACACGGGTTAGTGCTATGGCTAAAGGTAGGGCAAGGTGTACTGGTCGGCGTCGGGCAAGTGGTAGGCCTCGGACTAGAGGGTGCACTGGGCGTTGGTCTAGGGCCCGAGCTAGGGCTAGTGGGAGCGTTAGGCGTAGCACTGGGGTAGGCATAGGGCAAAGGGTGGGTGTCGGGGTAAACCTCGGAGTAGGCTTTGGGCCAGGAGTTGGAGTTGTGGCTAGGGGTAGGGATGGGGGTGGGCCTATGGGTAGGGGGAGCTGTAGGGCCAGGGGTAGGGGTAGGACCAGAGGTAGTGCTAGGCGTAGGCCTAGGGCGAGGGGTAGTGCTCGGGGTAGGGTTAGGTGAAGTGCTAGTGGTTGGCAGAGGCCCACGGGCAGTATTACGGTTAGGGCTCATGTTAGGCCTAGGACTAGTGGTAGTAGTAAAGGATGGCCGAGGACTAGGGGTAGGTGTCACGGGAGGGCTCCGGGTAGTCTAGGACTCCGAACGGATGTGGGTCATGATTAGGGTGTGGCTAATGGTGCGTCCAGGGTGATTTCGTAGGACACGAGTTAGTGCTCTGGCTATCGGTAGGCAAGGTGTACTGGTCGGCGACGGGCAAGTGCTAGGCTTCGGACTAGAGTGAGCACTGGGCGTTGGTCTAGAACCTGAGGTAGGGCTAGTGGGTGCGGTAAACATAGCGCTGGGGTAGGCAAAGGGCAAGGGGTGGGTGTCGGGGTAAACCACGGTGTAGGCCTAGGACCAGGAGTGGGAGCTGTGTCTAGGGATAGGGATGGCAATGGGCCTATGGGTAGGGAGAGCTGTAGGGCCAGGGGTAGGGGTAGGACCAGAGGTAGTGCTAGGCGTAGGCCTAGGGCGAGGGGTAGTGCTCAGGGTAACCTAACCGTAAACCTAACCCTAATCCTAACACTAACGCTAACCCTAACACCAACCCTAACCCTAACCCTAACCCTAAACCTAAACCTAACACCAACCCTAACCCTAACCCAAACCCTAACCCTAACACCAACCCTAACCCTAACCCTAACCCGAAACCCTAAACCTAACCCTAACCCTAACCCTAACCCTAACCCTAAACCTAACACCAACACTAACCCTAACCCTAACCCTAACCCTAACCCTAACCCTAACCCTAACCCTAACAGCAACCCTAACCCTAACCCTAACCCTAATCCTAACCCTAAACCTAACACCAACCCTAACCCTAACCCTAACCCTAACCCTAACAAGGGCAAGGTGTACTGGTCAGCGACGGTCAAGTCTAGGCCTCGGACTAGAGGGAGCCATGGGCGTTGGTCTAGGGCCCGAGCCTGGGCTAGTGGGAGCGGTAGGCATAGCGCTGGGGTAGGCATAGGGCAAGGGGTGTGTGTCGGGGTAAACCTCTGAGTAGGCCTAGTGCCAGGAGTTGGAGCTGTGGCTAGGGGTAGGGATGGGGGTGGGCCTATAAGTGGGGGGAGCTGTAGGGCCAGGGGAAGCGGTAGGACCAGAGGTAGTGCTAGGCGTTAGCTTAGGGCGAGGGGTAGTGCTCTGTGTAGTGTTAGGTGAAGGGCTTGTGGTTGGCTGATGCCCACGGGCAGTGTTAGTCTTAGGGCTCATGTTAGGCCTAGGACTAGTGGTAGTGGTAGGGGTTGGCAGAGGGCTAGGGGTAGGTGTCACGGGAGGGCTGCGGGTAGTCCTAGGACTCAAAACGGGTGTAGGGCTGGATTAGGGTGTAGTAAGGGTGGGTCCAGGGTGATTTCGTAGGACACGGGTTAGTGCTATGGCTAAAGGTAGGCCAAGGTGTACTGGTCGGCGTCGGGAAAGTGGTAGGCCTCGGACTAGAGGGAGCACTGGGCGTTGGTCTAGGGCCCGAGGTAGGGCTAGTGGGAGCGGTAGGCATAGCACTGGGGTAGGCAAAGGGCAAGGGGTGGGTGTCGGGGTAAACCACGGAGTAGGCCTAGGACCAGGCGTGGGAGCTGTGGCTAGGGATAGGGATGGCGGTGGGCCTATGGGTAGGGGGAGCTGTAGGGCCAGGGGTAGGGGTAGGACCAAGGTAGTGCTATGCGTAGGCCTAGGGCGAGGGGTAGTGCTCGGGGTAACCTAACCGTAAACCTAACCCTAATCCTAACACTAACCCTAACCCTAACACCAAACCTAACCCTAACCCTAACCCTAACCCTAAATCTAACACCAACCCTAACCCTAACCCAAACCCTAAACCTAACACCAACCCTAACCCTAACCCTAACCCTAAACCCTAAACCTAACCCTAACCCTAACCCTAACCCTAACCCTAAACCTAACACCAACCCTAACCCTAACCCTAACCCTAACCCTAACCCTAACACCAACCCTAACCCTAACCCTAACCCTAACCCTAAACCTAACACCAACCCTAACCCTAACCCTAACCCTAACAAGGGCAAGGTGTACTGGTCAGCGACGGGCAAGTCTAGGCCTCGGACTAGAGGGAGCCATGGGCGTTGGTCTAGGGCCCGAGCCTGGGCTAGTGGGAGCGGTAGGCATAGCGCTGGGGTAGGCATAGGGCAAGGGGTGTGTGTCGGGGTAAACCTCGGAGTAGGCCTAGTGCCAGGAGTTGGAGCTGTGGCTAGGGCTAGGGATGGGGGTGGGCCTATAAGTAGGGGGAGCTGTAGGGCCAGGGGAAGCGGTAGGACCAGAGGTAGTGCTAGGTGTTAGCCTAGGGCGAGGGGTAGTGCTCTGGGTAGGGTTAGGTGAAGGGCTTGTGGTTGGCTGATGCCCACGGGCAGTGTTAGTCTTAGGGCTCATGTTAGGCCTAGGACTAGTGGTAGTGGTAGGGGTTGGCCGAGGGCTAGGGATAGGTGTCACGGGAGGGCTCCGGGTAGTCCTAGGACTCAAAACGGGTGTAGGGCTGCATTAGGGTGTGGTAAGGGTAAGTCCAGGGTGATTTCGTAGGACACGGGTTAGTGCACTGGCTAACGGTAGGGCAAGGTGTACTGGTCGGCGTCGGGCAGGTGGTAGGCCTCGGACTATACGGAGCACTGGGCGTTGGTCTAGGGCCCGAGCTAGGGCTAGTGGGAGCGGTAGGCGTAGCACTGGGGTAGGCATAGGGCAAGGGGTGGGTGTCGTGGTAAATCTCGAAGTAGGCTTTGGGCCAGAGGTTGGAGTTGTGGCTAGGGGTAGAGATGGGGGTGGGCCTATAAGTAGGGGGAGCTGTAGGGCCAGGGGTAGGGGTAGGACCAGAGGTAGTGCTAGGCGTAAGCCTAGGGCGAGGGGTAGTGCTCGGGGTCGGGTTAGGTGAAGGGCTAGTGGTTGGCAGAGGCCTACGAGCAGTGTTAGGTTTAGGCTCATGTTAGGCCTAGGACTAGTGGTAGTGGTAGGGGATGGGCGAGGGCTAGGGGTAACTGTCACGGGAGAGCTCCGGGTAGTCATAGGACTCCGAACGGATGTAGGGCTGGATTAGGGTGTGGCTAATGATGGGTCCAGGGTGATTTCGTAGGACACGGGTTAGTGCTCTGGCTATCGGTAGGGCAAGGTGTACCGGTTGGCGACGGGCAAGTGCTAAACTTCGAACTAGAGTGAGCACTGGGCGTTGGTCTAGGGCCCGAGGTAGGGCTAGTGGGAGCGGTAGGCGTAGCGCTGGGGTAGGCAAAGGGCAAGGGGTGGGTGTCGGGGTAAACCTCGGAGTAGGCCTAGGACCAGGAGTGGGAGCTGTGGCTAGGGGTAGGGATGGGGGTGGGCCTATGGGTAGGGTGAGCTGTAGGGACAGAGGTAGGGGTAGGACCAGAGGTAGTGCTAGGCGTAGGCCAAGGGCGAGGGGTAGTGCTCGGGGTAACCTAACCCTAACCCTAACCCTAACACTAAACTAACCCTAACCCTAACCCTAACCCTAACCCTATACCTAACACCTACCCTAACCCTAACCCTAACCCTAACCCTAACACCAACCCTAACCCTAACCCTAACCCTAACCCTAACCCTAACCCTAATACCAACCCTAACCCTAACCCTAACCCTAACCCTAACACCAACCCTAACCCTAATCCTAACCCTAACCCTAACCCTAACACCAACCCTAACCCTAACCCTAACCCTAACCCTAACACCAACCCTAAACCAAACCCTAACCCTAACCCAAACCCTATGCCTAACACCAACCCTAACCCTAACCCTAACCCTAACCCTAACACCAACCAAACCCTAATCCTAACCCTAACCCTAACCCTAAACCTAACACTAACCCTAACCCTAACCCTAACCCTAACACCAACCCTAACCCTAACCCTAACCCTATACCTAACACCAACCCTAACCCTAACCCTAAACCTAACCCTAACACCAACCCTAACCCTAACCCTAACCCTAACCCTAACACCAACCCTAACCCTAATCCTAACCCTAACCCTAACCCTAACCCTAACCCTAAACCCTAATTCTAACCCTAACCCTAACCCTAACACTAACCCTAACACCAACACCATTCCTAATCCTAACCCTAACCCTAATCCTAACCCTAACCCTAACCCTAACCCTAACCCTAACCCTAACCCTAACAAGGGCAAGGTGTACTGGTCAGCGACGGGCAAGTTCTAGGCCTCGGACTGGAAGGAGCCATGGGCGTTGGTCTAGGGTCCGAGCTAGGGCTAGTGAGAGAGGTAGGCGTAGCGCTGGGGTAGGCATAGGGCAAGGAGTGGGTGTCGAGGTAAACCTCGGAGTAGGCCTAGGGCCAGGAGTGGGAGCTGTGGCTAGTGGTAGGGTTGGGGGTGGGCCTATGGGTAGAGGGAGCTGTAGGGCCAGGGGCAGTGGTAGGACCAGGGTTAGTGCTGGGCGTAGGCCTAGGGCGAGGGGTAGTGCTCGGGGTAGGGATAGTTGAAGGGCTAGTGTTTGGCAGAGGCCCACGGGCAGTGTTAGGGTTAGGGCTCATGTTAAGCCTAGGACTAGTGGTAGTGGTAGGGGTTGGCCGAGGACTAGGGGTAGGTGTCACGAAATGGCTCCGGGTAGTCCTAGAACTCGGAACAGGTGTAGGGATGTATTAGGGTGTGGTAAGGGTGGGTCCAGGGTGATTTCGTAGGACACGGGTTAGTGCTATGGCTAAAGGTAGGGCAAGGTGTACTGGTCGGCGTCGGGCAAGTGGTAGGCCTCGGACTAGAGGGTGCACTGGGCGTTGGTCTAGGGCCCGAGCTAGGGCTAGTGGGAGCGTTAGGCGTAGCACTGGGGTAGGCATAGGGCAAAGGGTGGGTGTCGGGGTAAACCTCGGAGTAGGCTTTGGGCCAGGAGTTGGAGTTCTGGCTAGGGGTAGGGATGGGGGTGGGCCTATGGGTAGGGGGAGCTGTAGGGCCAGGGGTAGGGGTAGGACCAGAGGTAGTGCTAGGCGTAGGTCTAGGGCGAGGGGTAGTGCTCGGGGTAGGGTTAGGTGAAGTGCTAGTGGTTGGCAGAGGCCCACGGGCAGTGTTACGGTTAGGGCTCATGTTAGGCCTAGGACTAGTGGTAGTAGTAAAGGATGGCCGAGGACTAGGGGTAGGTGTCACGGGAGGGCTCCGGGTAGTCTAGGACTCCGAACGGATGTGGGTCATGATTAGGGTGTGGCTAATGATGCGTCCAGGGTGATTTCGTAGGACACGAGTTAGTGCTCTGGCTATCGGTAGGCAAGGTGTACTGGTCGGCGACGGGCAAGTGCTAGGCTTCGGACTAGAGTGAGCACTGGGCGTTGGTCTAGAACCTGAGGTAGGGCTAGTGGGTGCGGTAAACATAGCGCTGGGGTAGGCAAAGGGCAAGGGGTGGGTGTCGGGGTAAACCACGGAGTAGGCCTAGGACCAGGAGTGGGAGCTGTGTCTAGGGATAGGGATGGCAATGGGCCTATGGGTAGGGAGAGCTGTAGGGCCAGGGGTAGGGGTAGGACCAGAGGTAGTGCTAGGCGTAGGCCTAGGGCGAGGGGTAGTGCTCAGGGTAACCTAACCGTAAACCTAACCCTAATCCTAACACTAACCCTAACCCTAACACCAACCCTAACCCTAACCCTAACCCTAAACCTAAACCTAACACCAACCCTAACCCTAACCCAAACCCTAACCCTAACACCAACCCTAACCCTAACCCTAACCCTAAACCCTAAACCTAACCCTAACCCTAACCCTAACCCTAACCCTAAACCTAACACCAACACTAACCCTAACCCTAACCCTAACCCTAACCCTAACCCTAACCCTAACAGCAACCCTAACCCTAACCCTAACCCTAATCCTAACCCTAAACCTAACACCAACCCTAACCCTAACCCTAACCCTAACCCTAACAAGGGCAAGGTGTACTGGTCAGCGACGGTCAAGTCTAGGCCTCGGACTAGAGGGAGCCATGGGCGTTGGTCTAGGGCCCGAGCCTGGGCTAGTGGGAGCGGTAGGCATAGCGCTGGGGTAGGCATAGGGCAAGGGGTGTGTGTCGGGGTAAACCTCTGAGTAGGCCTAGTGCCAGGAGTTGGAGCTGTGGCTAGGGGTAGGGATGGGGGTGGGCCTATAAGTGGGGGGAGCTGTAGGGCCAGGGGAAGCGGTAGGACCAGAGGTAGTGCTAGGCGTTAGCTTAGGGCGAGGGGTAGTGCTCTGTGTAGGGTTAGGTGAAGGGCTTGTGGTTGGCTGATGCCCACGGGCAGTGTTAGTCTTAGGGCTCATGTTAGGCCTAGGACTAGTGGTAGTGGTAGGGGTTGGCAGAGGGCTAGGGGTAGGTGTCACGGGAGGGCTGCGGGTAGTCCTAGGACTCAAAACGGGTGTAGGGCTGGATTAGGGTGTAGTAAGGGTGGGTCCAGGGTGATTTCGTAGGACACGGGTTAGTGCTATGGCTAAAGGTAGGCCAAGGTGTACTGGTCGGCGTCGGGAAAGTGGTAGGCCTCGGACTAGAGGGAGCACTGGGCGTTGGTCTAGGGCCCGAGGTAGGGCTAGTGGGAGCGGTAGGCATAGCACTGGGGTAGGCAAAGGGCAAGGGGTGGGTGTCGGGGTAAACCACGGAGTAGGCCTAGGACCAGGCGTGGGAGCTGTGGCTAGGGATAGGGATGGCGGTGGGCCTATGGGTAGGGGGAGCTGTAGGGCCAGGGGTAGGGGTAGGACCAAGGTAGTGCTATGCGTAGGCCTAGGGCGAGGGGTAGTGCTCGGGGTAACCTAACCGTAAACCTAACCCTAATCCTAACACTAACCCTAACCCTAACACCAAACCTAACCCTAACCCTAACCCTAACCCTAAATCTAACACCAACCCTAACCCTAACCCAAACCCTAAACCTAACACCAACCCTAACCCTAACCCTAACCCTAAACCCTAAACCTAACCCTAACCCTAACCCTAACCCTAACCCTAAACCTAACACCAACCCTAACCCTAACCCTAACCCTAACCCTAACCCTAACACCAACCCTAACCCTAACCCTAACCCTAACCCTAAACCTAACACCAACCCTAACCCTAACCCTAACCCTAACAAGGGCAAGGTGTACTGGTCAGCGACGGGCAAGTCTAGGCCTCGGACTAGAGGGAGCCATGGGCGTTGGTCTAGGGCCCGAGCCTGGGCTAGTGGGAGCGGTAGGCATAGCGCTGGGGTAGGCATAGGGCAAGGGGTGTGTGTCGGGGTAAACCTCGGAGTAGGCCTAGTGCCAGGAGTTGGAGCTGTGGCTAGGGCTAGGGATGGGGGTGGGCCTATAAGTAGGGGGAGCTGTAGGGCCAGGGGAAGCGGTAGGACCAGAGGTAGTGCTAGGTGTTAGCCTAGGGCGAGGGGTAGTGCTCTGGGTAGGGTTAGGTGAAGGGCTTGTGGTTGGCTGATGCCCACGGGCAGTGTTAGTCTTAGGGCTCATGTTAGGCCTAGGACTAGTGGTAGTGGTAGGGGTTGGCCGAGGGCTAGGGATAGGTGTCACGGGAGGGCTCCGGGTAGTCCTAGGACTCAAAACGGGTGTAGGGCTGCATTAGGGTGTGGTAAGGGTAAGTCCAGGGTGATTTCGTAGGACACGGGTTAGTGCACTGGCTAACGGTAGGGCAAGGTGTACTGGTCGGCGTCGGGCAGGTGGTAGGCCTCGGACTATACGGAGCACTGGGCGTTGGTCTAGGGCCCGAGCTAGGGCTAGTGGGAGCGGTAGGCGTAGCACTGGGGTAGGCATAGGGCAAGGGGTGGGTGTCGTGGTAAATCTCGAAGTAGGCTTTGGGCCAGAGGTTGGAGTTGTGGCTAGGGGTAGAGATGGGGGTGGGCCTATAAGTAGGGGGAGCTGTAGGGCCAGGGGTAGGGGTAGGACCAGAGGTAGTGCTAGGCGTAAGCCTAGGGCGAGGGGTAGTGCTCGGGGTCGGGTTAGGTGAAGGGCTAGTGGTTGGCAGAGGCCTACGAGCAGTGTTAGGTTTAGGCTCATGTTAGGCCTAGGACTAGTGGTAGTGGTAGGGGATGGGCGAGGGCTAGGGGTAACTGTCACGGGAGAGCTCCGGGTAGTCATAGGACTCCGAACGGATGTAGGGCTGGATTAGGGTGTGGCTAATGATGGGTCCAGGGTGATTTCGTAGGACACGGGTTAGTGCTCTGGCTATCGGTAGGGCAAGGTGTACCGGTTGGCGACGGGCAAGTGCTAAACTTCGAACTAGAGTGAGCACTGGGCGTTGGTCTAGGGCCCGAGGTAGGGCTAGTGGGAGCGGTAGGCGTAGCGCTGGGGTAGGCAAAGGGCAAGGGGTGGGTGTCGGGGTAAACCTCGGAGTAGGCCTAGGACCAGGAGTGGGAGCTGTGGCTAGGGGTAGGGATGGGGGTGGGCCTATGGGTAGGGTGAGCTGTAGGGACAGAGGTAGGGGTAGGACCAGAGGTAGTGCTAGGCGTAGGCCAAGGGCGAGGGGTAGTGCTCGGGGTAACCTAACCCTAACCCTAACCCTAACACTAAACTAACCCTAACCCTAACCCTAACCCTAACCCTATACCTAACACCTACCCTAACCCTAACCCTAACCCTAACCCTAACACCAACCCTAACCCTAACCCTAACCCTAACCCTAACCCTAACCCTAATACCAACCCTAACCCTAACCCTAACCCTAACCCTAACACCAACCCTAACCCTAATCCTAACCCTAACCCTAACCCTAACACCAACCCTAACCCTAACCCTAACCCTAACCCTAACACCAACCCTAAACCAAACCCTAACCCTAACCCAAACCCTATGCCTAACACCAAACCTAACCCTAACCCTAACCCTAACC
Organism: Rhinolophus hipposideros; assembly: GCF_964194185.1. Lineage (NCBI taxonomy): Eukaryota > Metazoa > Chordata > Mammalia > Chiroptera > Rhinolophidae > Rhinolophus > Rhinolophus hipposideros. The sequence continues at coordinate 173,000 of NW_027668941.1, read as the reverse complement.
CTAACACCAACCAAACCCTAATCCTAACCCTAACCCTAACCCTAAACCTAACACTAACCCTAACCCTAACCCTAACCCTAACACCAACCCTAACCCTAACCCTAACCCTATACCTAACACCAACCCTAACCCTAACCCTAAACCTAACCCTAACACCAACCCTAACCCTAACCCTAACCCTAACCCTAACACCAACCCTAACCCTAATCCTAACCCTAACCCTAACCCTAACCCTAACCCTAAACCCTAATTCTAACCCTAACCCTAACCCTAACACTAACCCTAACACCAACACCATTCCTAATCCTAACCCTAACCCTAATCCTAACCCTAACCCTAACCCTAACCCTAACCCTAACCCTAACCCTAACAAGGGCAAGGTGTACTGGTCAGCGACGGGCAAGTTCTAGGCCTCGGACTGGAAGGAGCCATGGGCGTTGGTCTAGGGTCCGAGCTAGGGCTAGTGAGAGAGGTAGGCGTAGCGCTGGGGTAGGCATAGGGCAAGGAGTGGGTGTCGAGGTAAACCTCGGAGTAGGCCTAGGGCCAGGAGTGGGAGCTGTGGCTAGTGGTAGGGTTGGGGGTGGGCCTATGGGTAGAGGGAGCTGTAGGGCCAGGGGCAGTGGTAGGACCAGGGTTAGTGCTGGGCGTAGGCCTAGGGCGAGGGGTAGTGCTCGGGGTAGGGATAGTTGAAGGGCTAGTGTTTGGCAGAGGCCCACGGGCAGTGTTAGGGTTAGGGCTCATGTTAAGCCTAGGACTAGTGGTAGTGGTAGGGGTTGGCCGAGGACTAGGGGTAGGTGTCACGAAATGGCTCCGGGTAGTCCTAGAACTCGGAACAGGTGTAGGGATGTATTAGGGTGTGGTAAGGGTGGGTCCAGGGTGATTTCGTAGGACACGGGTTAGTGCTATGGCTAAAGGTAGGGCAAGGTGTACTGGTCGGCGTCGGGCAAGTGGTAGGCCTCGGACTAGAGGGTGCACTGGGCGTTGGTCTAGGGCCCGAGCTAGGGCTAGTGGGAGCGTTAGGCGTAGCACTGGGGTAGGCATAGGGCAAAGGGTGGGTGTCGGGGTAAACCTCGGAGTAGGCTTTGGGCCAGGAGTTGGAGTTCTGGCTAGGGGTAGGGATGGGGGTGGGCCTATGGGTAGGGGGAGCTGTAGGGCCAGGGGTAGGTGTAGGACCAGAGGTAGTGCTAGGCGTAGGTCTAGGGCGAGGGGTAGTGCTCGGGGTAGGGTTAGGTGAAGTGCTAGTGGTTGGCAGAGGCCCACGGGCAGTGTTACGGTTAGGGCTCATGTTAGGCCTAGGACTAGTGGTAGTAGTAAAGGATGGCCGAGGACTAGGGGTAGGTGTCACGGGAGGGCTCCGGGTAGTCTAGGACTCCGAACGGATGTGGGTCATGATTAGGGTGTGGCTAATGATGCGTCCAGGGTGATTTCGTAGGACACGAGTTAGTGCTCTGGCTATCGGTAGGCAAGGTGTACTGGTCGGCGACGGGCAAGTGCTAGGCTTCGGACTAGAGTGAGCACTGGGCGTTGGTCTAGAACCTGAGGTAGGGCTAGTGGGTGCGGTAAACATAGCGCTGGGGTAGGCAAAGGGCAAGGGGTGGGTGTCGGGGTAAACCACGGAGTAGGCCTAGGACCAGGAGTGGGAGCTGTGTCTAGGGATAGGGATGGCAATGGGCCTATGGGTAGGGAGAGCTGTAGGGCCAGGGGTAGGGGTAGGACCAGAGGTAGTGCTAGGCGTAGGCCTAGGGCGAGGGGTAGTGCTCAGGGTAACCTAACCGTAAACCTAACCCTAATCCTAACACTAACCCTAACCCTAACACCAACCCTAACCCTAACCCTAACCCTAAACCTAAACCTAACACCAACCCTAACCCTAACCCAAACCCTAACCCTAACACCAACCCTAACCCTAACCCTAACCCTAAACCCTAAACCTAACCCTAACCCTAACCCTAACCCTAACCCTAAACCTAACACCAACACTAACCCTAACCCTAACCCTAACCCTAACCCTAACCCTAACCCTAACAGCAACCCTAACCCTAACCCTAACCCTAATCCTAACCCTAAACCTAACACCAACCCTAACCCTAACCCTAACCCTAACCCTAACAAGGGCAAGCTGTACTGGTCAGCGACGGTCAAGTCTAGGCCTCGGACTAGAGGGAGCCATGGGCGTTGGTCTAGGGCCCGAGCCTGGGCTAGTGGGAGCAATAGGCATAGCGCTGGGGTAGGCATAGGGCAAGGGGTGTGTGTCGGGGTAAACCTCTGAGTAGGCCTAGTGCCAGGAGTTGGAGCTGTGGCTAGGGGTAGGGATGGGGGTGGGCCTATAAGTGGGGGGAGCTGTAGGGCCAGGGGAAGCGGTAGGACCAGAGGTAGTGCTAGGAGTTAGCCTAGGGCGAGGGGTAGTGCTCTGTGTAGGGTTAGGTGAAGGGCTTGTGGTTGGCTGATGCCCACGGGCAGTGTTAGTCTTAGGGCTCATGTTAGGCCTAGGACTAGTGGTAGTGGTAGGGGTTGGCCGAGGGCTAGGGGTAGGTGTCACGGGAGGGCTGCGGGTAGTCCTAGGACTCAAAATGGGGGTAGGGCTGGATTAGGGTGTGGTAAGGGTGGGTCCAGGGTGATTTCGTAGGACACGGGTTAGTGCTATGGCTAAAGGTAGGCCAAGGTGTACTGGTCGGCGTCGGGAAAGTGGTAGGCCTCGGACTAGAGGGAGCACTGGGCGTTGGTCTAGGGCCCGAGGTAGGGCTAGTGGGAGCGGTAGGCATAGCGCTGGGGTAGGCAAAGGGCAAGGGGTGGGTGTCGGGGTAAACCACGGAGTAGGCCTAGGACCAGGCGTGGGAGCTGTGGCTAGGGATAGGGATGGCGGTGGGCCTATAAGTAGGGGGAGCTGTAGGGCCAGGGGTAGGGGTAGGACCAAGGTAGTGCTATGCGTAGGCCTAGGGCGAGGGGTAGTGCTCGGGGTAACCTAACCGTAAACCTAACCCTAATCCTAACACTAACCCTAACCCTAACACCAAACCTAACCCTAACCCTAACCCTAACCCTAACCCTAACCCTAAATCTAACACCAACCCTAACCCTAACCCAAACCCTAACCCTAACACCAACCCTAACCCTAACCCTAACCCTAAACCCTAAACCTAACCCTAACCCTAACCCTAACCCTAACCCTAAACCTAACACCAACCCTAACCCTAACCCTAACCCTAACCCTAACCCTAACACCAACCCTAACCCTAACCCTAACCCTAACCCTAAACCTAACACCAACCCTAACCCTAACCCTAACCCTAACAAGGGCAAGGTGTACTGGTCAGCGACGGGCAAGTCTAGGCCTCGGACTAGAGGGAGCCATGGGCGTTGGTCTAGGGCCCGAGCCTGGGCTAGTGGGAGCGGTAGGCATAGCGCTGGGGTAGGCATAGGGCAAGGGGTGTGTGTCGGGGTAAACCTCGGAGTAGGCCTAGTGCCAGGAGTTGGAGCTGTGGCTAGGGGTAGGGATGGGGGTGGGCCTATAAGTAGGGGGAGCTGTAGGGCCAGGGGAAGCGGTAGGACCAGAGGTAGTGCTAGGTGTTAGCCTAGGGCGAGGGGTAGTGCTCTGGGTAGGGTTAGGTGAAGGGCTTGTGGTTGGCTGATGCCCACGGGCAGTGTTAGTCTTAGGGCTCATGTTAGGCCTAGGACTAGTGGAAGTGGTAGGGGTTGGCCGAGGGCTAGGGATAGGTGTCACGGGAGGGCTCCGGGTAGTCCTAGGACTCAAAACGGGTGTAGGGCTGCATTAGGGTGTGGTAACGTTGGGTCCAGGGTGATTTCGTAGGACACGGGTTAGTGCTCTGGCTAACGGTAGGGCAAGGTGTACTGGTCGGCGTCGGGCAGGTGGTAGGCCTCGGACTATACGGAGTACTGGGCGTTGGTCTAGGGCCCGAGCTAGGGCTAGTGGGAGCGGTAGGCGTAGCGCTGGGGTAGGCAAAGGGCAAAGGGTGGGTGTCGGGGTAAACCTCGGAGTAGGCCTAGGACCAGGAGTGGGAGCTGTGGCTAGGGGTAGGGATGGGGGTGGGCCTATGGGTAGGGGGAGCTGTAGGGACAGGGGTAGGGGTAGGACCAGAGGTAGTGCTAGGCGTAGGCCAAGGGCGAGGGGTAGTGCTCGGGGTAACCTAACCCTAACCCTAACCCTAACACTAACACTAACCCTAACCCTAACCCTAACCCTAACACCAAACCTAAACCTAACCCTAACCCTAACCCTAACCCTATACCTAACACCTACCCTAACCCTAACCCTAACCCTAACCCTAACACCAACCCTAACCCTAACCCTAACCCTAACCCTAACCCTAACCCTAACCCTAATCCTAATACCAACCCTAACCCTAACCCTAACCCTAACCCTAACACCAACCCTAACCCTAATCCTAACCCTAACCCTAACCCTAACACCAACCCTAACCCTAACCCTAACCCTAACACCAACCCTAAACCAAACCCTAACACTAACCCAAACCCTATGCCTAACACCAACCCTAACCCTAACCCTAACCCTAACCCTAACACCAACCAAACCCTAATCCTAACCCTAACCCTAACCCTAACCCTAACACTAACCCTAACCCTAACCCTAACCCTAACACCAACCCTAACCCTAACCCTAACCCTAACCCTAACTTTAACCCTATACCTAACACCAACCCTACCCCTAACTCTAACCCTAACCCTAACCCTAACACCAACCCTAACCCTAACCCTAACCCTAACCCTAAACCTAACACCAACCCTAACCCTAATCCTAACCCTAACCCTAACCCTAACCCTAACCCTAAACCCTAATCCTAACCCTAACCCTAACCCTAACACTAACACTAACCCTAACACTAACCCTAACACCAACCCTAACCCTAATCCTAACCGTAACCCTAACACCAACCCTAACCCTAACAACAACCCTAACCCTAATCCTAATCCTAAACCTAACACGAACCCTAACACTAAACCTAACCCTAAACCCTAACCCTAACCCTTACCCTAACCCTAACAAGGGCAATGTGTACTAGTCAGCGACGGGCAAGTTCTAGGCCTCGGACTAGAGGGAGCCATGGGCGTTGGTCTAGGGCCCGAGCTTGGGCTAGTGGGAGCGTTAGGCGTAGCGCTGGGGTAGGCATAGGGCAAGGGGTGGGTGTCGATGTAAACCTCGGAGTAGGCCTAGGGCCAGGAGTGGGAGCTGTGGCTAGGGGTAGGGGTGGGGGTAGGCCTATGGGTAGGCGGAGCTGTAGGGCCAGGGGTAGTGGTAGGACCAGAGGTAGTGCTAGGCGTAGGCCTAGGGCGAGGGGTAGTGCTCGGGGTAACCTAACCCTAACCCTAACACCAACCCTAACCCTAACCCTAACCCTAACACCAACCCTAACCCTAACCCTATACCTAACACCAACCCTAACCCTAATCTTAACCCTAACCCTAACACCAACCCTAACCCTAACCCTAACCCTAACCCTAACCCTAACCCTAACCCTAACCCTAACACCAACCCTAACTCTAACCCTAACGCTAACCCTAACACCAACCCTAACCCTAATCCTAACCCTAACCCTAACCCTAACACCAACCCTAACCCTAACCCTAACCCTAACCCTATACCTAACACCAACCCTAACCCGAACCCTAACCCTAACCCTAACACCAACCCTAACCCTAATCCTAACCCTAACCCTAACCCTAACCCTAACACTAACCCTTACCCTAACCCTAACCCTAACACCAACCCTAACCCTAACCCTAACCCTAACACTATACCTAACACCAACCCTAACCCTAACCCTAACCCTAACCCTAACACCAACCCTAACCCTAATCCTAACCCTAACCCTAAGCCTAACCCTAACCCTAACACCAACCCTAACCCTAACCCTAACCCTAACCCTAACCCTAACCCTAACCCTAACACCAACCCTAACTCTAACCCTAACGCTAACCCTAACACCAACCCTAACCCTAATCCTAACCCTAACCCTAACCCTAACACCAACCCTAACCCTAACCCTAACACTAACCCTAACACCAACCCTAACCATAACCCTTACCCTATACCTAACACCAACCCTAACCCGAACCCTAACCCTAACCCTAACACCAACCCTAACCCTAATCCTAACCCTAACCCTAACCCTAACCCTAACACTAACCATTACCCTAACCCTAACCCTAACACCAACCCTAACCCTAACCCTAACCCTAACACTATACCTAACACCAACCCTAACCCTAACCCTAACCCTAACCCTAACAACAACCCTAACCCTAATCCGAACCCTAACCCTAACCCTAACCCTAACCCTAACACCAACCCTAACCCTAACCCTAACCCTGACCCTAACCCTAAACCTAACTCCAACCCTAACCCTAACCCTAAACCTAACCCTAACCCTAACACCAACCCTAACCCTAACCCTAACCCTAACCCTAAACCCTAATCCTAACCGTAACCCTAACCCTAATACTAACCCTAAACCTAACAAGGGCAAGGTGTACTGGTCGGCCTCGGGCAAGTGGTAGGCCTCAGACTAGATGAGCACTGGGCGTTGGTCTAGGGCCCGAGCTAGGGCTAGTGGGAGCGATAGGCATAGCGCTGGGGTAGGCATAGGGCAAGGGGTGGGTGTCAGGGTAAACCTCGGAGTAGGCTTTGGCCCAGGATTTGGAGTTGTGCTTAGGGGTAGGGATGGTGGTGGGCCCATGGGTAGGGGGAGCTGTAGGGCCAGGGGTAGCGGTAGGACCAGAGGTAGTGCTAGGCGTTGGCCTAGGGCGAGGGGTAGTGCTCGGGGTAGGGTTAGGTGAAGGGCTAGTGGTTGGCAGAGGCCCACGGGCAGTGTTAGGGTTAGGGCTCATGTTAGGCCTAGGACTAGTGGTAGTAATAGGGGATGGCCGAGGGCTAGGGGTAGGTGTCACGGGAGGGCTCCGGGTAGTCCTAGGACTCCGAACAGATATGGGGCATGATTAGGGTGTGGCTAATGGTGCGTCCAGGGTGATTTCGTAGGTCACGGGTTAGTGCTCTGGCTATCGGCAGGCAAGGTGTACTGGTCGGAGACGGGCAAGTGCTAGGCTTCGGACTAGAGTGAGCACTGGGCGTTGTTCTAGGGCCCGAGGTAGGGCTAGTGGGAGTGGTAGGCGTAGCGCTGTGGTAGGCAAAGGGCAAGGGGTGTGTGTCGGGGTAAACCTCGGAGTAGGCCTAGGACCAGGAGTGGGAGCTGTGGCTAGGAGTAGGGATGGGGGTGGGCCTATGGGTAGGGGGAGCTGTAGGACCAGCGTAGGGGTAGGACCAGAGGTAGTGCCAGGCGTAGGCCTAGAGCGAGGGGTAGTGCTCGGGGTAACCTAACCCTAACACTAACCCTAACCCTACCCCTAAACCTAACCCTAACCCTAACATCAACCCTAACCCTAACACTAACCCTAACCCTAACCCTAAACCTAACACCAACCCTAATCCTAATCCTAACCCTAACCTTAACCCTAACCCTAACCCTAACACCAACCCTAACCCTAACCCTAACCCTAACCCTAAACCTAAACCTAACACCAACCCTAACCCTAACCCTAACCCTAACCCTAACCCTAACACCAACCCTAACCCTAACCCTAACCCTAAACCCTAATCCTAACCCTAACCCTAACACTAATTCTAACCCTAACAAGGGCAAAGTGTAATGGTCAGCGACGGGCAAGTTCTAGGCCTCGGACTAGAGGGAGCCATGGGCGTTGGTCTAGGGCCCGAGCTAGGGCTAGTGGGAGCGGTAGGCGTGACGCTGGGGTAGGCATAGGGCAAGGGGTGGGTGTCGAGGTAAACCTCGGAGTAGGCCTAGGGCCAAGAGTGGGAGCTGTGGCTAGGGGTAGGGATGGGGGTGGGCCTATAAATAGGGGGAGCTGTAGGGCCACGGGTAGGGGTAGGACCAGAGGTAGTGCTACGCGTAAGCCTAGGGCGAGGGGTAGTGCTCGGGGTAGGGTTAGGTGAAGGGCTAGTGGTTGGC